>NC_069712.1:5142500-5150000 GCF_027358585.1 Pangasianodon hypophthalmus | reverse complement strand
TGGAAGAAAGCCATTTGTCAAAAAGGTCCATCCGGAGTGCCTTCTGAAGTTTGAACAAGGACTCCTGAAGCATCTTTAAACAAACTGGCAGAAGGTTTTGTGTTCAGATGAAACCAAAATAGAACCTTTTGGCATGAATGCTGGTACATCACCAAAACAACACCATCCCTACTGTGAAGCATGGTGGTGGAAGCATGATGTTGTGGGAATGTTTCTCATCTGCAGGACTGGAGAACTTGTCAAGATTGAGGGGAGGATGGATGGAGCCAAGTATATGGGGATTCTGGGGAAGAACCTGCTTGCTAGAAACAAGGTGGATGTTCTGGCATGGCCTAGTCAAAACCTTGACCTAAATCCAATTGAAAATCTATGGAATGATGTGGTCCAACAGCGAAAACCAACTAACATCTCACAGCTTGAACAGTTCTACAAAAAGGAATGGGGGAAGATCTCCTAATCCATGTGTGCCTACCTTCTGGAGAGCTACCCTGGTAGACTGGTAGCCATAGATACTGCCAAAGGTGCCTGTACTAAGTATTGGCCCTGGGGGAGTATACCTAAGAAATGAAGAAATTTCAGATTGAATTCACTGCATTTGTGTGGTATGTTGTGTTGTTTGGATCAGGGAAAACAAGTCGCATTTAGATCCATGAAGTTTGCGGAACCTGACAGGACAAAATGTAAAAAAAACCTTTGAAAGGGTGTATATTTGTTTTCTATCCACTGTATTTATCTGCGGTTTATCAAACAAGGGGCAAATTCTCAATTTAAAAGCCGATAGAGTAAAACAAATTGGGGACGTGGCCTTCAAAGGACTGGCATCTCATCCAGGGTGTATTTCCGTTCCCATTATTCCTGGGACAGGCTCCGGATCCACCAGGACCCTGACCAGGATAAAGTGCTTACTGAAGATGAATGAAGTTGGGGATGTGTGTACATGTACAGTGAGAAGGGCAGCTCCAGTTCATGCCTCAGATGAACACTTACTTGGCTGTTTTGTTACTCTGTAGTGCTGACACACACACTCACACACACACACACACTCACATGTGAGTGGGCACACTGAGTTTTCCATAGGAAGTGGGTTGTTTTGTTTTGCTGTTGGTCATTCGCTGCAGGCTGGTGTGATTCTCTACTGAATGCAGGCTTGCAAAACGGTGAGTCAGTGTTAGCGTTAGCAACAAATCACGTCTCCTCTGCGCTGATCCGTAACAAGCACCTTTACGTTTGTTTAGGTTTTTCAATTTGCAAAAATGGCCATTTTAATGCTTACTGTATATATCAGCGGTCAGATAGATCTAACAAGGGGGGAAATTCTCGTGAAGCAAATATTGTTTGGGGCAGATTTCTTAGAAAACAAAAAAGACATCAAATATATTTAAAATATTTATAATATTAAGGTTTGAAGCTTTTCCATGAAAATACACAACACAACAATATGTAATGTCCTCTTTCTTTCTTTCTTTCTTTCTTTCTTGCTTTTTTTAATTTATTTGTTACATATTTTTCTTTCTTGCTCGCTGTTTTTCTTTCCTTTTTTCATTCCTGATTTCATTCTTCCTTGCTTGCCTTCTTTCTTTCTTTCTTTCTTGCTTTTTTAATTTATTTGTTACATATTTTTCTTTCTTGCTTGCTTTCTTTTGTTCTTGTTGTTTTTATTTGTTGATTTCTTGCTTTTTTAAAATTTATTTCCTACATCCAAGAGTGCAAGATTTTAATAGATCAAAGCCTTTAACCATAATAAAAACGATTGTGCAGTTAACTAATCATTGTTTATATGAAAACACATGGATGTGGAATCTAATTGTCAATTATTTTAGAAACTATTTCATTAGTTTTATACTGTTTAATTATATTAGAAACAAGTATCAGATTGTTTTAGTTATACTGATGTGGCGAGTTTTGGCAGTCACATGTGTAATGGCTCTGGCATGTACAGAAATGCGAAGTTTTATGGCTCTGTATTTCTTTATGACCCTCATGAAGTCTGTGTGTGTTCTGGATTTATAGTGCCAAGTGCTGTGTTGGATTTGCGTTAGATTTGGGATTTGGACGACTTCATTACAGTGTGCTTGTGGCCTGAATGTGTCATTTTGGTGTTCAGTAAACACAGTAAAGCCAGCGCTGGCCCTGCCCAAAACTAAACTCACACCAGCTGGCTTGTTTTGAAGACAGATCCCAGCCTCCGCCCAATCACAACACAGCAGAGGGCTGATGTCATGCAGTACGATGGAGCAGCAGGAGTGTGCAGGCTCAGACATGCTGAGACAGAAAAAGAAAATGGATCAACGGAGGAAAGGATGACTAAAAAGTTATAGATGGCATACCGTGAAATGATCTAGGTCAACATTCGGGCAAAGTTTGCTTCTTAAAGTCCTAAAGATCATTAATGCTTGTTTGCTTTCTAATTAGGTTAATGTTGGTTTTGTGAGCACTGAATCTGCAGTATATCTTTATAATATCTGCAGTCCTATTTAGTATCTGGATATGGACTATGTATAATGATTATGAGAGATTACAGTAATGGGCATGTCTACATATTGTACATATTCTCTTCACACCAAGAAATTGTGGCATGTAGTTTGGGCTTATGACAAACCTGTTAAAGATAAGAGAGATGCAAGCTGAGGTGGAGCTGAGAGTGATTTGTAATGTGCTGTGTGAAACCCCTTACAGCTACAAACACATTTTCTAGAATTGAAATCAGCACGTTTAATAGCAACATATTAATTTGTGATTCCTGGTACCATTGTGCCGACTGCCAGGATATTTCAGCCAAAAACCTCCCGGCCAGGAGGTTCACACTTAGGTATAGGTGGATTTGAAACCAATTGAAATGGGCCGAATGGAAATGACAGCAACTGCTGTATCCACATAACGGTGGTTTAAATTGCAAACTTGTTTATATTTTGAAAAATAGAACCAACTATGTTAATATTGTGGGTTGATGCAAGTAGTAATTGGTCAGACAGGATTGATCAAGAGCTTCTGCAGCACGGGATTGATCAAGTGTATCTGCTGGTGCAAGTGGGATTAGTCAAGGGTGTCTCTCAGAGCAAGTGGGATTACTCAAGAGTGTCTGACAGAGCAAATGGGATTAGTCAAGAGTGTCTGCAGGAGTGGTCAGGATTGGCCAAGAGTATCTCCAGGAGCATACGAGAGTGGTCAAAAGTGTTCTTCAGGAGTGGGTCTGATTGGTCAAGAGTTTCTTTAGGGGTTGACGGGATTGGTCGACTGTTTGCAGGAGCAGGCAGGATTGGTCAAGAGTACTTGCAGGAGCATGATGGATTGGTCAAGAGTCTTTGCAGGAGCAGATGGGATTCATCAAGAGTGTCTGCTTGAATGGGTGGGATTTGTCAGAATTTCTTCGGGACCGGATAGGATGTGGGATTAAAAACAATCCCGTGCATACCTCTGACTTGAATATCTAACAAAATACTGCATTCACAAGATAAGATAAGATGTATTTTTATTGATCCCCTTACGGGAAATTCAAGGCACAAGCCAGATTGCAATCCTACACGGACAGGGCTTGATGATTAGGCTCCATGTCCATGCTATAACATCTACATAGGAATAAAGTAGCTTACAGAAACATTACTTCTCTGACAAGTCCCTTTAAACATTGGCTGTATTTTTAAATTGGCCAATGCTCAGTCTAAGTAGAGTACCAAAGAGCTCTTGGAAATGTGCTAAAACTCTATTGCCACAGGATATGAGACATATGAAAGGACAGAACTTTTGTTGTGGCCCTTAATTGTGCTTAATGGTATTTCTAACAGCTAATGTATTATTATATCCATTACTTGATTTGTACAATTCAGCAGCTGTGTGTCTCTCTTGTTAAAGGCACTCCCTGTGGACAGAAAACAAATTAAAAGTAATATGTTTTTCAAAAATTCCAATTTTTTTTTCCATTTATTTAAATGTATTATTTTCCTGTTTGGAGTTGCCTCAGTTGATGCCAGAAAATGTAAAAAGTATTGGGCTGCATTTTGATTAATAGTGAAGTCCTGCCAAGATTTCAGGACAGAGAAATTGATAAAAACTAAAGTAAGGCTGGATAAAATCCACTAATGAGAACACATTTTGCATGATAGCAGCCAAAATATAATAGTAATTGGAAAAAAATTTGTCACACAGACTACTAAACAGTCTAAGTGTGTATTTCAGTGATACAGTCCATGTGGTACACACATGATGACTCCAGAATGTACCATATCACAGTTGTAATACATGTCGTCTTCTACAGATGGCGAACATCACAGAGACACTGATGAAGCCTCTAGAGAAGTTTCGGAAAGAGCAGCTGGGTTCAGCCAAGGTACTTCATTTAATTGATTTTGGTCCTCACTGGTCCAACACTGTTTTCATCATGGTGTCAAAAATAGATTAACCTTTATTGTCTCCCTTAGGAGAAATTTGTCTTGGGCAATCGAGAGAACACAATTGACTATACAATACACATATACAATCAAACTACACTGACATGCAATTGTACCCAGATCTGTATAAACAGCAAAACATACACACCATTCAATAACTAAACATACACATAACGTACACAAATGCCATACATCAGTTATTGCCCAAATACCCTACACTTAAATATTACACAAATACCCTAAACCAAGTCATTTCACATCCCCCCCAACACACACACACACACACACACACTCTTCTCTTACTGTTCAGTAATTTGATTGATAATGGAACTAAGGAAAATTTATACTTACTCAGCTTACAGTTTGGTAACCTGTACCTTCTGCCCAAAGGCATCAACTCATACTCTTTATGAAGGATGTGGTTTGGGTCACAAATGATTTTTAAGGCTCTGCTTCCTCTCAGTCTCCTCAAATATCTCCTGAAGAGAAGATGAGAGCAGCATGCCAATTCTATTTCTAGCCCTTCTAATCAGGTTTTGGTGTTGTGATCTGAGTTTAACGGACAGGTTACCAAACCATGTTGTAATACCGTAATGAATAATGAATTCAACGGCCGCCTCGTAAAACAATAACGTAGTGCTTTTATCCACTCCATGGACCCTAAGCCTTCACAAAAAATGCAAACGCTGACTAACTCATGAGCAAACACGAGTTACTCCACTTGACCAGCTCCATTTTTATTGATCTGATTTTAGGCAGAGAGGAAGAAATACGAGAAGGAAACGGAGAAGTACTACACATCTTTGGAGAAACTCTTAAACATGTCAGCAAAGAAGAAGGAACCACAGTTGCAAGAGGTACTTCTCGCGTAGGGCCGATGTGTCCAATATTTATAAAGACATATCATCTACTGGCAAGCAGAAGATCCAGTTTTCTTCTAGTGATGTTTTTTTTCGTAAGTGTGTGTCCAAACCACACCCATGTAGCCTGTATGATGTAAACACTTCAAACTGTTTGTAAAAGGGCCTGTGATAAACTGGGAGTTTATTTAACGTGCGCATTTGGAGATGGTGGCTGTTATCAGATCGTCCTCGAGCTTCAGACTTTAGATTTACTTTGGGAAGTACCGCGCACTAGGACTGCAATGTGTGTATCTCTGGCATGACTGGGATGTAAATTAAAGCTGTGTAGCAGGTCTAAATCCAGACACTCCATGTCCTAGTGTTATAAAAGCATGACTTGCTGTAATTGGGTTTATATCGGTTGTATAAGAGTGTCAGTGTGAGTGATTCACACATGATGTGAATTTTAGCAAATCTTCTGGATGGAAACGAGCATCAGCATGCAGATTCAGCTAAAACGCAATTCTACACCTGCACACTCGTTTTATTTTTAAGGTTTTTTTTTTTCACCTCCTACACATCTGTGACCTTCACCACCCCCCTTTTTTTCTCTTTCATTTTTTGTGGCATTGTATTCATTCTCTCTCTGTCTCTCACCCTCTCTGATTCTCTCTCTCTGCCTGTCTGACTTTCTCTTTCTATATCTCTTTGTCTCTCTCTCACTCTAACTCTGTCTGTTTCTCTCGTTCTCTGTCTCTCTCTCTCTCTACCTCTGTAACTAACACACTCTCTGTCTCTGTCTGTCTATCTCCCTCTCTCTCTGAATATCTGTCTCTCTCTCTCTCTCTCTCTCTCTCTCTCTCTCTCTCTCTCTCTGAATGTCTGTCTGTCTGTCTCTCTCTCTCTCTCTCTCTCTCTCTCTCTCTCTCATTCTCATTCTTTCTCTCTCTGTCTGTATCTCTCTGTCTCTGACTCTCTCTTTCTATATCTCTTTGTCTCTCTCTCTCTCTTTCTATATCTCTTTGTCTCTCTCTCTCACTCTAACTCTGTCTGTTTCTCTCGTTCTCTGTCTCTCTCTGTCTCTACCTCTGTAACTAACACACTCTCTGTCTCTGTCTGTCTATCTCCCTCTCTCTCTGAATATCTGTCTGTCTCTCTCTCTCTCTCTCTCTCTCTCTCTCTCTCTGAATGTCTGTCTCTCTCTCTCTCTCTCTCTCTCTCTCTCATTCTTTCTCTCTCTGTCTGTATCTCTCTGTCTCTGACTCTCTCTTTCTATATCTCTTTGTCTCTCTCTCACTCTACCTGTCTGTCTGTCTCTCTTTCTCTCTGTGTCTCACTTTCTGCCTCTCCTGCTGCCTTTCTGTCTCTCTGTCTACCTCTGTAACACACATTCTCTCTGCCTCTGTCTGTCTCTCTCTCTCTGCCTCTCTCTCTCTCTCTCTCTGCCTCTCTCTGCCTCTCACTCTTGTCAAAGCATTACAGAAAAGAGAAGAACTATTATTCACAAACATGTTGGTTATAACAGTGTCCACATGGAAACATGGAAATTAGAGAATAGAAATTAAACGTTAATAATAATAGTGGCATCATCATCATCCTCATCATCATCATCTGTGGCAAAAATAATCTGTCTCTCTCTCACGCTCTCTCTCTCCCTCTCTCTGTCTCTCTCTCTTTGTCTCTCTCTCTCTCAGGCGGATGTGGCAGTGGAGACGATGAGACAGCACTTTCAGGAGGAGTCTTTGGAGTACGTGTGCAAGCTGCAGGAAATCCAGGAGAGGAAGAAGTTTGAGTGTGTCGAGCCTGTGAGCGCACACCTCCTCTCAACTCACCTCAAATGAATGTTTGCTAATACATGTTCTATACTGACAACTATTTACGTCTTAAGACTGACATTTCATAAACGTGTCTTAGAAGTCGTCATGCTGTTGCCATGACCATTCACATCCAATGATAGAAGACTATTTTATCCTCGTTACTGATAATTGCCATGCTGTCTGATGCCAAGGCAGCCTATAACACATGTTTATATTTGCTAATCTGGGCTAGTTAGGTTATGTTTTATAGCTGTTATTGTACGTAATATATTTCACAGCACTGTTGAATTCTTGAATGTGATTGGGCAGAAGGTATATTTTCCATAACAGCTGTAATTCAGATCACAGATTCTAGATGGATGAAAAGTACAATGTGTCGATATTTAGTACATAAAAGAATTGTTAGCATTGGCAGATTGCTGTGGCGTAAGAGGAATAAAACTTCAGGACATGCTG
>NC_069712.1:5107500-5137500 GCF_027358585.1 Pangasianodon hypophthalmus | reverse complement strand
TGTGTAATAATCCAGATGTGTAACAAATACAATTCTGGTTCTGTATGAAAACAAATGCTCTAATTATTAAAAAAAAAAGATGTATCGATTTGTTTCTCATTTATTTCAGGTTCACCATCTCGGGACAACATATTCAAAAGAAAGAGGAAGTAAGTTTCTATTCATGAATGTTATTCTACCATCAAATTTAAGCAGGGTGCAAAAGTTTGCATCCCCTTTGCATTTTCAATGGTCTTTTTCAGTCGGTCTGCACACAAAAATGAAATAAAATAAATAGTGAAAAGAATGAACTGTAGTTCTTTTCAGCAACAACACAACAATCTGAAACACAGAGAAGTTAAAAGAGTGAAAACAGTTTGAAAAGGGGCTGGAAAGCATACAGAGGCTGATATTTGGGCATGCACATTATTGGAGAATATTTATATCACATTTAGAAAGATGCAGATTTATAACTTTTTACTATTAATATCTTATATACAATATTTGGTCAATATCTATTTAAAAAAAAACACTGAATGTCTTACTACGTTCTTATATTGTTTTTCCTCATTTTGTTCTGAGGATGTGCAAACTTTTGCACTTGTCTGTATCCTGTATTGTATAAGAGCAGCCATTTTATTTATTTTTATTTCAAAGTGAGACCAAACCAGCAGGAACTCTTACACCAGTCCTGCAGATTGCAGGTTTAGTAAGTTCTTGTTAATTTGACGCAGCTCTGAGTTTCTTAGCGAGATTTAAGATATTTGTGTAATTAGGTCGTTATTTTTCGATTTCTGGTATTTTATCCATTAAGATTTTTATTCAAATTCTGTTCAGAATAATCGTTCTGTGTTCAGTAACACGTAGAGAAGCGAATTGAGCGCAAGCTTTCTTTTTCATTATTCTGCAGTCGATGCACAGCTGGACGACGTCGGCGTGAATTTTGTGAGGAATTCAATCAACGCTGTTGAAGCAAGAGGTAAAGCTGTAAACACTGCTCTCATGTTGTTTACTTCACTTTTTATTATTATTCTAAATCCATAATGATAGGATGGTCAACCAAACCAGGTAACGCTGCTCAGGCCGCAGTGAGTCAGCGCTCGATGATTTCATTTTTACAGCTCAAAGACAAAAAGAGTTTTCAAAATGTTACAGAATGTGCTGTTTTTAAAATACAGCCACTGAGGGTATGTTCTTAAATTAATGGCACTTAGACTCATTTGTAATTTTATTGTTATTTTATTGTGGTGTTTTTTAAATCTGGATTTTTTTTCCTCTTTAAGTGCTTTGTGAAGCAGCAGAGAGCTGATATTAATATTAATATGAACATGAACGATACTAATTCATATTCATTCTTGTTTTCTGAAAAATGAAGAGGTTTTAGAGGCAAAAAAGACAAGTCTCATCTACTCAGGTCTTCACAGTGACTCAAAGATTCCTTCCTTCCTTCCTTCCCCTCCCTCCTTCCTTCCTTCCTTCTTTCCTTCCTTTCATTCTTCCTTTCATTCTTTCTTTCTTTCTTTCTTTCTTTTTCATTCTTTCTTTCATTCTGTCTGTCTGTCTGTCTGTGTGTGTGTGTGTGAGAGAGAGAGAGAGAGAGAGAGAGAGAACAATATTGATATTATAGAAGAAAAGTTTTGTAGATTTTTTTTAAACATGTTATTTTTATAAGTAGATTTTTTTCCTCTGAATAAAAGGAATAAATGTACATAAACATTATCTCCTAAAGTAAATCTCCTATTTACTTTTTTGCTGTCTAATAATGATGTTTAATGATTATTTAAAAAAAATTAAATGGCTAATAAAAATGACATTCTCAGGCATTAAATCAAATGTTTTTAATTGTATTTATAAATAATAAATAATTTATGCATACATACATTTTAATATGTATTTTTTATGAGTATAATAATTTATTTTTCATTTTTCTGTCTCTTTTGTGATCTATAGTATTGCTTTATATTAATGTCGAGCTATATATATATATATATATATATATATGTGTATATATATATATATATATATATATATATATATGTGTGTATATATATATATATATATATATATATATATATATATATATATATATATATATATATATAAAGCAATACTATATATATATATATATATATATATATATATATATATGTATGTGTGTGTGTGTGTGTGCTATAATATATATACTTTATTATTGTATAGTGTGTAGTTGAATAGAGTAGACTGAACGCTGAATCCGGCGTCAGTGTGGGTGTGTTACTGTGATCTGCACGTGTGTGATTGGACACTAGAGGGCAGACTGAGCTCACGGTTTCCTCTGGCCCCGCTGCGCACCTGATGTGCCTGGGTCAGAGTTAAACACACACTTTGCTGGGACAAGGCTGGGGAATGGACAGCTGTTAATCTGTACTACAGGGAGTGTGTTAGTAAGCGCTGAGTGCTGATCAGTGTGTTGTGATGGATGTGTGCAGGGATCAATGACCAGGGCTTGTACAGAGTGGTCGGGGTCAGCTCCAAGGTGCAGAAGCTGCTCAGTCTGATGATCGGTAAGTTACACACTTACGCTGTCTGTTTCCTCTTAAAACAGCATTTACAGGCTCGGGGTCGTGTGTACACAATACAGAACCAATGAATATTACCATTATGCTACAATATCTTACATGATGTACTACTTGGGCAGACTTCCTAAGCTGTTTCCCACAATGCAATGCCATGAAAAGCTGGAAAGCTGCAGTGAAGAATGCAACAGCAATGTGTAGATAAGTCTTGGTTTCTGGTTAATTCACTCTGAACGTATTACTGTATAAATAAAATTAGCAGTACCCTGTGTTGATTTCTTAATAAACAATTAAGAAATATAATTCAGTTTCACATAATTCAAAACACTTTCTCTGAAGGCCATATGTTCATAGTCTAATGAACTCTGAACGTCTGTGTTTATATCATGTTATAATGCATTCATTATGTATACTGGTAGAATTATTTAGAAAAGTGCAACAGACTGTATTATGCACATGAATAATAGTAACACAAGAAACCGAGCACATAGTGCATTGAGACATTTATTTATTTATTTATTTATTTACGTCAATAAATCATTTATAACAGAGAGATTATCATGAAATCATACTACAAACTCCACAACTTCCTGCCAAGAACCTGTCAGAGTTTCTTCGACTAATAAACTGGTGCAGATGATGAAATGTGTTCTTAACACGGCTTATTAACACTGCATTTAAACAACTGTTTATTTATTAACGAACGATCATACTTTTTATCCACTTATAGATACATCTGATGTTATGGAACATCCATGACACAAGTTCGTTCCTGTTCTCAGTTATGTTATTGCACCTATAAACAGTTGTTTCCTCACCAGCTTCTTTCTTTTTTTCTTTCTTGATGCTAATAAGACAAAAAAAATGAAGCTTTTCATTATACAGAGAAACCACAAAGTTTGTTTGTTACAAGGCACTGACAGTGGAGACTCCTTCTAAAAATAAACAAAGTTAAATAAACATCTGCTTACAGAAAACTTCATATCGACAATTAGACACTTTTTTATTTTAATCCGTTTATGTAGTTTATGAGTCCCTGTGTAGGTTGTTACTATAGAAACGATAACCTATTAGAATGACTGCATTATATAAACCAGTGGTTTGCAGCTGCACTACTGACAAAGCTGCTGTTACAGCAAATTAATGAACACCTTCTAACCAATCAGATTTAAGCATTAGACAGCGCTGCGGTGTAAGAGCGTATACTCCTGTACATTTCACTCCAGACTCTGCTTAAGAACTCTGACTTGGAGAAGTTTTGGGCCCGAAGCCAAAATTTCATCTCTGCCTCATTGGAATTCAGACGACTCTCTCGTCTGGGCCGTGTCTTTCTCCTTCTTTGTCTCTATTCCTCTGTCCCACTGTCCTGTCCTTGTCGGTGACACTTGGCTCTGTTGCTGCAGGCTAGCAATCAGATTTCCACCTGCTCTCTGCTGGTTTTCCTCTTTTTCTTATTTCTCCTCTATCCTGCAGTCACTTTCTCTTTTCAGCTCAGAGCCATCCCTCTTGCTCTGCCTGTGTTTGTAGTCTCCATCTTACTTTCATACTTTTCAGCTTTTTTTTCTCCTACACCCCTTTACCCTTACTCTCTGCTTTGCTCTCTCTCTCTCTCTCTCTCTCTCTCCTTCATTCTCTTTCTTGCTCGTCTCTTCCCTTCTCCTGCAGACGTTGCCCCAGCCAGTGGCCTTGTGCTCTGAATTCTAATCGTTCGGTTGAATCGGCACGCTCCCCGAGTTCCTGCTGCGACCTGAACCCGTCCACCCTTGAGTTTAACAGCCATTATCACCGTCCTAACCACAGCAGCAGCCATTTTACTTCTTATGATTGACTCCAACCTGCCATATGGTATCAGCCGTCCACAAAACAAGAGTGCAGCCTGATGGGCGTGTCTTCAAGCCCATATAAAACCTCAAAGACACGCCCTTCAGATCAGCTCTAAAAAAAAAGGTTGCGATCTAAATTCCTTAATTGTGGTTAAAAACTGGTTCTTCAGTTGTCCTTCTGGGGAACCCCCTAAAGGTCCTACAGCAGCGTGTTTCCCTGATAGATATAGTATTATGGTAGATAGTTAGCACTTAGTCACCATGAATAGATTTTTAGCCATGATTTGATTCCTTATATTGACTTATTTCTTTTTGAAACAGGAAGTCAGGATGATATTGAAATTTTGACTTACCTTACACAACAGCCAATAGCATTTGAGTCAATAGCCAATAGCATTTGATGATTGTCAAAGTCTACAATCAAGAGACGCCTTCATGAATGTAAATACAGACGGTTTACCTCAAGATGCGAACAACTCAAGAACAGAAAGGCCAGATTAGACTTCGCTAAAAAAAAAAAATCTCTCTTAAAAAAAAAAAAAAAAAAAAAAAAAAGCCTGCCCATTTCTGATGCAAAATTAACTTGTACCAGAATGATGGGAAGAGTAGAGTAGGGAGAAGGAAAGGAAGGGCTCATGATCCAAAGTATACCACCTCATCTGTCAAACATGTGGAAGCAGTGTTATGGCAGGGGCATTTATCATGGGTCGCTGGAGTTTATTGATGATGTGACTGCTGGTAGAAGTAGGAGCATGAATTCTGAAGCATATAGAGCTATACTTTCTGCTCAGATTCAGTCAAATGCTGCAAAACTGTTGGATAATGACCCAAAATGTACCGCCAAAGCAATCCAAGACCTTGGAAGTGGAATGTTCTTAAATGGCCGAATCAATCACTTGACCTCAACCCAATTAAGCATGCTTTTCACTTACTGAAGACAAAACTGAAGGCAGAAAGATCCTCAAACAAGCAGGAACTGACAGCGGCTGCAGTAAAGGCCTGGCAAAGCATCTCGAGGGAGGAAACTCAGCATTTAGTGATGTCCATGGATTCCAGACTTCGGGCAGTCATTGACTGGAAAGGCAGTCATTAAAAATATTATTAAAAATAATCCTAATATTTATGATAGTTAGTTTGTCCAAGTGCTTTTGAGCCTGTGAAAATGGAGGGACTCCTTTGTGTAAAAAAAAAAAAAAAAAAAAAAAAAATGGCTGTAATTCCTAAAAGGTTAGTGCAATATTTTTGTTAAATCCCTTGAATTAAAGCTGAAAGTCTACACTTCACTCACATCTCGACTGCTTCATTTCAAATCCATTGTGGTGTACAGAGGCAAAATGACCAAAACTGTGTCACTGTCTAAATACTTATGGACCTGACTATAGTATGTCACTCTTAGGTTAATTGGAGTTTATTTGATTCTTGCATATTATTTCTATGCCACATCTGTTGAACTTTCCAGCTCTGAATAGAGCCTCAGGATTAAATTTTTTTTTTTTTTATTTTTCTAAACTCTTTAGTATGATTTAAAGAGCATTGTAAGGAGTGAAGCACTCCTGACATTTCATTTGCATGTGTTAGATGCTTCTGTTGTACCGTGAAACCAAAGACACTTAACCAAAGTTGCTCGGAAGTTGAAAGCGATGTGACACGTTTTCACCCCAGAAAGTGCATTTTCACAGGTTTACACCTGAAGTGTTTTCTTTCCTGCACGGTTTTACTGAAGTGAAGTAGTCTGATCCTCCATATGTTTCTCTTCTGTAATACAGAAACGTGTCCAGAGTTAATACTCGGACCGTTCCATAGCAACAAAGATGCTTCACCTCGTTTATAGCACTTAATATCTGAGAAAAAAGTAGCCGTTTTGTTCAGCCAGGTAATTGTGATAAATGTGCAGGGGAGGTCTTCTTGGATTAGACTGGAATTTAGTAAACGAATGGATTCATTTACTTATTGGAGTAAATGAATAAAGTGTCATTTTTATCATTTTAGACCTGAGCCAAACAGTTTAGTGTTCATCTTGCTCTGCATGGAAAGAGTGCAGCTGTGAGCTTTCCTGCTGATTATACCTGCGTTTTTGTTCATCTCTGTCTTTTCCGTTTCCGTCTCTCGCTCTTTTATCACACTTTCTGATGTTTTTTTCTTTCTTTTTCACATTTACACTTACGCCTGCCTTATTCTCCCTCCATGTCTCAGTTGTTGCAAAGGCAGGTTTATATGTTTGTTTTTTTTTCTTTTTTCCTGTGTTCTCTCAACGTTTGAGGCATATGTAAGAGTGAATTTAATACTTCATCAGACCTCAAGCTAGTTCTGATAGGATGTGATCACAGACCTACTCATCACAGCCAAGTTATCTATGTCAGTTGGTCTTATTGTTTTTGTTTTGTTTTTTTTTCCAGGAAGTATTTAGTGCTGCACGATATATAATTTATTAACTACTTTTGCAATAAGGATATTGATTTTTCTTCACTACCAGTAATTTATTGATTGATTGGTTTTACAATCAATTATTGATTGATTGATTTACTCCGTTCATTCATTCATTCATTCATTCATTCATTTTCACCCCAAAAAACTGCTTTTTAATGTCATTAGTGCTGCACAATACATCATTTACTAATTAACTTTACAATATTGATATTGATTTTTTCAACTCTATCAGTAATATACAAGGTATTTAACTAATCAGTCAATCAATCAATTAATTTGCATTCACCATCCACTTTATTAGGAACACCTGTACGCACTTTACTGTACACATTTATGCACTTTTGTAAGTCGCTCTGGATAAGGGCATCTGCCAAATGCCGTAAATGTAAATGTAAATGCATATATCTATACAGTCAATCATGTGGCAGCAGCGCAGTGCATAAAATCATGCAGATACAGGTCAAGAGCTTCAGTTAATGTTCACATAAAACATCAGAATGGAGAAGACGTGTGATCTCTGTGACTTTAACAGTGGCATGGTTGTCAGTGCCAGATTGGCTGGTTTGAGTATCTCAGAAACTGCTGATCTCCTGGGAATTTCACACACAATAGTCTCTAGAGTTTATACAGAGTGGTCAAAAAAACAAAAACCACTGGGTGAGTTCTGTGTGTGGGAACGCCTTGTTGATAAGAGAGGTCAGAGGAAAATGGCCAGATAGGTTTGAGCTGCCAGGAAGGATTTAGCAACCTATATAATCACTCTTTACAACTGTGATGAGCAGAAAAGCATCTCAGCATGCACAAAACCTCGAACCTTGAGATGGCTGGGCTACAACAGCAGAAGACCACATCACGTTCCACTCCTGTCAGCCAAGAACGAGAAACTGAGGCTCAGACTCATCGAAACTCGACAGTTGAAGATTTGAATAAATAAATAAATAAATAAATAATCACCTGGTCTTTTTTCAGTCTTCAACTGGAAAGTTTCTTTTTTTAAATAAGTGATTAGGGCTGCACAATATGTCATTTATTAATGAATTTATTAATTCATTATTTAAACCTTTGCAATACTGATATTGATTTTTCAGAACCGACAGTAATATGCATATTTACTTACTTGCTGCACATCTATTTCATGTTCCAGCAAAAAAATTACGTTACAAAGTGAAAATATTATGAATATAGGTGTGTATATCCTTTTTTAATGTAGCCTTATAATCACAGATTTATGATTGTGAGTGACAGCATTTTCGCAGTGATGTCATGTCCCGTTCATGTTTCTCTTTGTTTTATTTTTCTCCAGATGAAAAGAGTAGTGAAGTGGACTTGGCCACGTGTGAGGACTGGGACGTGAAGACCATCACTAGCGCTTTAAAACAGTACCTGAGGTAGGAGGCAGGCACGCTTCATCACGTTTATGCTGGAGCTATGAAGCTAATGCAGTGAAATAATGGAAGTCATTTTTCATAAATATTCCTTTCCTATAAACATGACTAAATTTTGCTAATTGCAATGTAGTTAAATGCTAGTGTTTTTTCTTTTGACACCTTTAGCTGAAAATGAAACATTTACTTCATAATGACACATTTATTTGATAATTACATATTTTTTTTTACAATGATGAATTTTCGTAATGAGATTTGTTTTCATAATGGCACGTTATGACTCTTTATTTCATAAAGAGACTTTTAGTTTGTAATGCAACTTTTATTTCATAATGCCACTTTTATTTCAAAATGGCACATTTGATTTGTAAAGACACATTTACGTCATTATGACATTTACTTCATGATGACAGAGTTATTGTATAATGACATGTTTACTTCATAATAACACAATTATATTTCATTTTTTTGTAATCTATCAGTCAAAACAAATGAGGCTGAACCTACTGAGTGACTGGATAATCCTTTGCTATCGATTATTTTGTGTGGAATGGGGAGTACATTTGTATAGGGAGTCTACCTTGACTTTCACTCATTTATATATTTATTGCTCCATTTTTTCATTTTATTATTTATATCATAGGTATATTTATTTATTTAATTAATTTTGACTAAAATGTGAAGTAGGTATCCTGAAGATTTGGGTATTTATGTATGGAAAATATTTTGGGTGACAAAAATTTCCATTACTTGGTAGCTATATACGCTTCACACACCAAAGGTTTTCGATCAATGAAAAAACTGAATTGTTTTTTCGAAACCATTTCAACAGTCAGTGTTGGATTATGATCAGGTCAGGATTGGCTTGGTTGTTTAATTCTTTTTATTGAAATTTAAGAGACAAAAACCATCCATAATTATAATTCATAGTAAGTGAACGCAGGAAGGTCAGAACCCATGATTTCGTTAGTGTTTAGTTTAGTCGGCTCGTTGTGGAGAGATCTGGAGCAGAATCACACGGCCAGGCTCATCCATCCATCACCGCCGAGGAGAGCAAGGTTACAGAAGACACACAGCGCCGTGTTTTCATTGGCTACTTCTGTATGTGACTTCACACAGGAAGTGCTTTGATACTGAGGTCATAAGGTCATGGGATACAGAACTCTTTCCATTCAGCTGTTCCTCAAGAAATGTTTCCAGCTGGGTCTATCCTTGTTTTCATTCTACTTTTCCCTGCTTCCGCTAAGAACATGGTGACACGATCATTGATTCTGCATTTAAAATGCTGAGATTCGACTTTGTAATCGGAGTGTAACGATAGATTATAAAGTCGACACAATGACACAATGCATTGCGATGCAACAATTTTCCGATGTGCATCATGAGCATGTGTGATACACATCTTGCAATTCAGCATTCTATTAATTATGCAATTATGTAGTGCAGTTGCACTGTTTGACCACTTTGACCAATCTGCACAACCCAAAGAGTTAAAACATATAGAGAACACTCTGGTCACATGATCTCGTCTTTCGTGGAGGGCCTGTGAGTTCTGCACTTGTGAAGACCGATATCCCAATAGCTCCGGACTGCAACGACCAACACGCATTATACGTCATACGGTTACACTACTACATTATAACAGCAATTCCATTGCTGCAAAACAAAGTGCCCCCAAGGGGGACAATAAAAGATTAAGTAAATAGAGCTTTTCAGTATCTTTCAAACAACATCAAAGCTTTCAAACCAACACCAACACCATTTTAGCCGACTTTGGAGCTCTATTTCTGCTATGGAGCTCATTATGTTTCAGTCGATCATTCTCAAAGTCCCCAGATCAGGCTCTTTGTTTATTCATTTAAAGTTTTGGAAGAATTTAAATTTATTTATATATTTTTAAGATATGGTGAACGTGTAGTATATTTTGTTTACAATATTAGATATCTGTTTGTAGCCATTTTTGGTTTAGTTATTTTTATACAGACAAAAATGCCCGTTGTTTTGCATTGTTTAAAGAGTGGTTAAATGTTGTTGTTTTTTTTGCATCATTCTGTATAAATTCTAGAAACTATTGTGTATGGAAAATTCCAGAAGATCAGCAGTTTCTGAAATATTCACACCAGCTCGTCTGAGACAAACACTCATATGCAGTGTGTAATGTACTATGGGAACGCTTTAAATCTGAGAGAGACACATATTTTTTTTTCCCTTAATTGTGAGGTGAAGAACATAATGTTGATCAGTAGCACACTTCTTGCTTGAAATGTTTTATATTAATACATAATGTCTGTGTGGAACGAATTTGTGGTTAAATAATGTTTCTGTTTATTTATTTGTTTTCCTTATGCGCTAGTATCTGCGTATGTATGCACATGTGTGTCTTTTCTGTGTGTGTAGGTCTAAATAAATAAACCGCCTTATTTTCTATATCTTTCTCTCTCTTTCTTGTTTTCTCCTTTGTAGGAGTCTTCCCGAGCCGTTAATGACGTACGCCCTGTATAAGGAGTTCATCGTCCCTGCAAGTAAGTGACTTTACTTACTCATGATGGCTTAAAATTTGTCAAATCAGAAAAAATCAGAATTGATCTGATTACAAAATGTCTGAAAATTAAAAAATGTCTGAAAAAGTTTGTCTCTTTTATGTTTTGCTATCAGGAAAACGTAAATACATATTTATAAAACTTAACAATAAATTAGGGGGTTTTTAATTATTTTTTCCTAAACGTTAATTGTATGTGGTTACTAAAGTTGAGGTTAATGATCTAGCTTCAGGTGTCAGTTAAGCACTTTGATACCTCTGAATAATAATTGTAGTGATACATAGAGAAAACCGTAGACATGTCGTTCATTAACAAATTCAATTTTGTGATTGTTGGCAAATTGCAGTGGAATAACACACTTTGTGCCATGCTGTTATATGAAAATAATCCATGTTTTTTTGCTTTTTTTGTGGCACTGCCATGTGAAGCAGTTTATTATTTAATATTTAATATAGTGAATTTTATGGTCTTGAAAATAAGTCGTATGTGACTGACACGGATCAAGCAGAAAAATAAAATGATTGATTAGTTAAAAAAAAAATAATTCACAAGGTAAAGAAGTGACAATGCCCATGATACTTAAAAAAAAAAAAAAAAAAATTGAAATTATACCGTTAAATCACCCACTCTTGACTTCCTTTTTGTGAACAGAGAGTGCGAGTCCAGAGTCCCGTGTTCAGGCCATTCACTGCTTGGTGCACAGACTGCCTGAGAAGAACCGAGAGGTGTTGAGCTTGGTCACCAAACATCTCGCAAAGTGAGTGTTTCTCCATCTCTCCTCCTCCTTCTACGCCATCTCTCTGTTATTCACTTTCCTTCTAGGTCTTTCTTCACTGGTTGTCCTTCTTTCAGCTTTTATATATATATATACATATATATGTGTGTGTGTGTGTGTGTTTTCCTCATGCTTGTTCTTTTTTTCCCTCTTTTCACACTCTGAGGAAAAAGGCCGTCCCTCGTCGCCATGCAGTCATTAACCCTAAAGCCTTTCCTTTCATACTCAATCTTCATTACTTTTTTTTTTTCCCTACACACACACACACTCTAGCACAGGGACCTCTGGCTTTCAGTAGCTTTACCTCAGTCACCAAGGCAACGGCACACACATGCAGAAAGCTCAGAGGAGAATAAAGCAAAACTACACATACACACACACACACACGCACATCACAAATGTATATATTGGGGAAATAAGATCTTAATAATAAGTGATGGAGATTAAGAGCTACGTTTTATTCGCAGGATTACCCCACCCACGCATTTGGAAAATAGTCTCGCTGTTACGTAAAAGCTTCTGACTGATTGATAAAACAAGACATTTCTAAATGTTAGCAAGCTGTTCAAACGATTTCCCACCTTTTCAGTGTCCTCCATTTTAATATAGTGTAAATAGCAGGAAATTGAAGATAAGTACATAATCTCTGTTGCTCCTGGGAACTGGGCAGTCTCATCTTGTTTAAAAAAAAAAAGCAGGATTCTGTGCCAGCGGGTACGCGATCGGAAATGAAATTTGGGTGATCTGCTCTTAAATTCTTCCCCTTAGTCACTCTGAAGTGCTGGCTCTGAAACAAGCTGGTTAGAAAACGAGAGAAAGAGCCAACATTTCCACCGTTCTATCTGAAATTGGATTTGAACGATGTTTAATTGGCAATGTCACTGATTTTTTTTTTTTTTTTTTTTTAAGCTTAACTCTTGAAGTGAATTCAGAAATGTGCATCATTCAGACGCCTGAACATCAACGCTTTATAAATAGAAAGACTTTATAGCTTGTCACCCATTTAACACATCGAACACATTTAACATGTCGCCTTTACATTCGCGGCACAGCGCGTAAGACGACAGCTTAAATACCGTATAAGAATGTATGAAATCTTAAAGCAGGTTGAACCTAAATATACACCAGAGATCCAGAACACGTTTCTCCACTCAGAGAGACTAACACAACACAAAATCTTTATCGTTAATTGTGCACTTAGAGCTTTTTAAAAGCCTGAGTGCTATGAAGTGTAGGAACAGGAGTTGTTCTTTATTTATTTATTTTTAAAATCAGCTCTACAGAGGCCATTTAGTTCAATAGTAATCACTTTCACAACCCTGCTCCATCAGAGCAAGACAAGAGAACAAAAGCCGCGATAGAAATTAAAGGATTTTCTTCTTCTTAACTCTACATAGCACTTCAAATAAATACCCCAGAGCCAAAACTCTTAGTCTGGATTTAATACTAAATAAACATCAGGGAGCGGCACAGAATCTTTATAAGATAAGACAAGACAATATGAGAAGTTGAGAAGAAAAAAAATGAGAAGGTGAGATAAGATAAGATGAGAAGATAGGATGAGGTGAACTGAGTGTATAATCATAAGATGATGAGATAAAATGTGATGCAGTGTGAAGATGAGATGATGTTAGATGAGAAGATTAAACAAAATGAGATGAAATGCGATAAGATGAGGAAATCAGTTGAGATAAGACGAGCTAAGAAAAGATGAGACGAGATAAGGCAAGAAAGTGAGATTAGTTTAGATGAGACAAAATGAGATGAGATAAGATGTTAAGATGAGATAAGATGAGATGAGACAAAATGAGATGAGATAAGATGAGAAGATAAGCTAAGATGAGATAAAATGAGACGAGATAAGATGAGATGATGTGAGAGAAAATGAGACGAGAAGATGAAATAAAATGAGATGAGACAAGAGGAGAAGATAAGATAGCATGAGATCAAATGAGATGAGAGGACATAAGATGAGATAAGACAAGCTGAGATAAGCTAAGATGAGATGAGAGAGCTTGATTAGATAAAGTAAGATAAAGTAAAACGTATTGATCCCGGAGAATGTTTTTGTGCCAAAATTGCGTACTACAGAGCCAGTGAATCAATAACAATGAACTGATTTGGTTAAAAAACAGAGACATAAACCTATAATTGGGTAATTAAAATAGAAATATGTTTTTTTTATGCTTTTTATAATGTTAAATCCCATTTAATACCTGTACTGTACATTCAGTTGACAGTGTTGGCTACAGCCGGACCTTTTACAGAGTCCTTCCTTCCCAGACCCAGTAAAGCAGCTGTTCTTATTCTGTACTTCTGCTTGCAGGCTTTGGTATATTTTCTTTAAAAAGTTCAGTTTCATTTAAATTTTATTTGTACAGTGTAACAGTTTTTTTTACATATATATCGGTGGGTTCATAACTGCAGGTTTAAAATATTTAGCTAGAACTCACAACCTTCTGATCAATAGTCCAATGCCTTAACCACTGAGCTAACACTCCCACTGCTTCTGGTAGTGTTTATGTAAGGAAATGAGTAGGTAAGAGATCTCATACACAGGTTGATGATTTGGAAGAGGAAATCAGTGACATGAATTCAGGATGTTTGATACATTCAGGGCTCTTCAATCTTTTTTCTTATTTTGTTTTTAACATTTGTTTAAGGAGAAAGTTTAACTTATTCTGTAAGAATGTTTAGCCAATGGAATACTGTCTGTAAGTAATTTAACAAATAATTTTTATACCATTTTAAATGCCACGGATTAATAGAAAAATGAGAATTAAAAAAATATACACCATTTTGGTGATGGGGGAATGAGACATCATAATAATAATAATAATAATAATTATTATTATTATTATTATTATTATTATTATTATTGTTATTATTATTATTTTTTTAATTTATTTAATTATTTATTTATTTTCTAAATCTTAAGCATTGGAGGGTTTTTCAGAGTCTGTTCAGGAGTCTCGGGAATGACAGATAAAGCCAACTTCCTTAATGTTTTAAAATAAAGTCTTTGAGTTTTTCAGTTTTCCCATTTGTGGAAGCATTAATGATTTTACGTATAAACCTGCAACATATCTCTGTCAAAGAGGACAGATAGTTTCGAGTAGAAAGCTTTCGGGATAATAAAATCCCTTTAACCATTTGAAGGACACTTGAGAAACCCATTTCTAGGAGTACACACAGACTGCAGAAATTTTAAAAAGAAAAAAAAAAGAAAAGACAGATCCCCAGTCTCAACGTGACCAATCCCACCTTCTCTATTCTGTTTAATCTGGGGGCGGAGCTAATCCCTAATTAAGTGTTTAATTTAAATTAAGAAACTAGCCCTTTTTTTTGTAGAAATATTGCAAAATGGATTGATTGCATGTTCTATATGACATGATACTATTATCAGTTCTGAAACATGAACCTATATAAGTTTGCCTTAAATATAATTAAACTCTGAGTGACATCACATTTATCTCAACAAACCTCCAAAACTTTCTAAAACTCATCTCATGGATTAAAAGATTACAGTTATTATCAGTAAAGATGACATATCGTTGTATATTTCTCTCTCTCTCTCTCTCTCTCTCTCTCTCTGTCTCAGTGTGGCGGCCCACAGTAAGCAGAACTTGATGACAGTAGCGAACCTGGGCGTGGTGTTCGGCCCCACCCTCATGCGGCCTCAGGAGGAGACGGTGGCGGCCATCATGGACCTCAAGTTCCAAAACATCGTGGTGGAGATTCTCATAGAGCAGCACGAGAAGGTGACACTTCCCCTCCGCATGCAGCTGGAGTCAGAGTGATGATTGACTGATTAGAATTATTCTGAATCTCATTATCACAGGCTGATCACAGGTAAGCGAGTGTCAGAGTTAAGTTCTCGGATTAGAGATGATAAAAAAACCACTGCACTCGAAAATGAGGAGGAAATAGCAGCTTTTTGGATGTGGCTGTGAAATAAAAAGTCAGCACAGAGGATCGTCCCATGTCGCGCTGAGCTGCTCGGATTGCGTGGCCATGAGCACTAGGTGGAGCTCTGTATGTTCATGCAGTGTTTAAACACACCTCTGCACAGACGCAGCTGGGTTTTGACTGTCTTATGATTAAAACGTTGTTGTAAATGGATTTAGAATTTATACTGTGCGTAATCCTTAAAAATCAGGTTAATTCATGTCAGGGAGTTGAGATTAATTTGTGATCTAGTAATTGATTTGTCTGATTTGAAAAAAAAGAGTTATAAGCATGTTTCATTTTAGGGCTTGGAGCTGAATGATTCATACCTTCCCATTTTTTTCCCCCGTAAGCACATAAGCTTCATTCGACAAAATTGATCTGATTCAGGCAAATAAACTCTTAGATTTACCTGTAGCAACACTTTTTGTATTTAAGTTACAAAGTACACTTTTGTGAAACCTATTTTTAGTAAACAATGCAAAAAAAAAAAGCAAGGTTTTCATTTGACTCAACCTTGTAAATAATTTTTGTAGAAACAATGTGAGTCACCTGAGATTTGTAAAACCTGGATTGAATTTAAAAAAAAAAAGGCAAGAAAGCCTATATTTAGGCAAATGTGCCTTCTGAGCAGTTATTTGGAAAGTGTTTGTGTATTAAATAAATGCATATAAATAGCAGTATACTGTGCAAAATGAAATCAATATTTGGTGTGATTCACCCTTGCCCTTTTAAAACTGAATCAGTTCTCTTGGTTATGTGGTCATGTGATTTTATAGCCAGGAAATTGGCTAGAAGGTTCTTTCAAGTGTCTTAAAATGGTCGCAATTGTTCTGCAGGTTTCTTATTTCCAGACAGCCTCAGTGAGGATTTCATGTGAAAAGTGCTTACCTTTACTTTCTTACCTTTACTTACTTACTTTCTTTTTAAGAGCATACAGAAATTTCTCTCTAACAGTTCATTTTTTGGAATCTACATTTTTAGACATCTAAAGTGATGTTTTCTACTGACACGCTAACACGGAAAATATGAAATAAAAGTGTAAAATTTGTGATATAATATAGGATAAATACCCTCAAGAAACCTGTTCAACATGAAAAAATAACACACAAAACTCCATCAGTGCTAAATTTCTTTCCTCTTATAGTGTATTATCTGATAGTCTCTCTCTCTCTCTCTCTTTCTGTCTCTCTCTCTCTCTCTCTCTCTCTCTCTCTCTTTCTCTTCACCCCCTGATTGGCTGCTGGCTTTTGCCATGTAGTCAGCCTTATTTCATACCTAAATCTGAGAAGTAACGATGTTTGATATATGCGAGCCACAGTATGATGTGCATACAAATCGCCAAATCCTCCTCAAATGTAAGTTATTATTGCAGGAATGTCTTTCACGACATCTCAGGAACATCATATTATACTATATATTTTACTCATTGCTCACTTATAATAATGCTTTTTCTTTTATTTTAAACAAAACATACTATAGCTTCATAGACAGTTACTGTACATCAGATGAAGTACTGAATTAAATTCCCTAGGTGAAAGTTAAATACCAAATGTACAAAGGTGATACCTTTAAGGGTCTCCTCCAAGTGTCAGACATTGTTTAGTACCTTTTAAGCTTTAGTACCTTTGTTCTGATAACATAGAGACGTGACGGTCGCACAAATAGATGACAGAAGAAAAAGCTCAGAAGCGTCTATACCTTGAATCAATGAATATGCAAATGCATATGCTAATCCTCGCCAATGGTAAACCAGGGTTGCATACTTGAACCTGATTGGCTGTTATATTTTATGACACAAGATCTCTTTCCTGTCAGGTGTTCAGTACTATCTCAGATTTTCAGAAAGTGGTAAATTTCACACTTTGAGCTGTCTACAAATTAATGATTCATTCAAAAAAGCACATTTCATGCAAGTTTAGTATAAGTTTATAAAGTTTTATGAGTTGACTGTTTAAATTTCACCTCGGCTGTACGTGGTGTTTGTAGTTGTTTATTAATCAACACGCAGGAGCAGCAGAATCTTCAATAAAGTATACAGCATATCACCTACAGATGATTACTCTGGAGTATACACTTCAATTTTTTTTCCCTCTGGTTAAAGTTGTAGCAAGTGTGGTGTTGAGGCAGCGACTACACAGGCGAGTAGATATGCACTGCTCTCTCAGGCTACAGCTTGCCAGACTGTTGATGGCCCCAGATGCTCTGAGCAGACAGTGTTTTGCATTCATGTCCATCTGTAGGGAAGCAGAGAGAGAAGGAGAGAAGAATGTGGCTGGGGAGTAGAGGAGCTGCGAGAGAAAGAGCGCAGAAAGAGAAGTCTCTAACTGACACCGAGTGCATTGGAGAGAAAGGAGCGAGGATAGAGGGCGATAAGGAAGGAAGGAAGGAAGGTAGCCTGGGAAAAAGGTTGGGAGAATGTAGAGGGAGATGAGAAAGGAGCTCTGAAAGTGACGGGAGGGAGAGGAGGCATGCTGTCGTCTGAAGTTTCTCCTCAGTGGTATCAGATTGCGATCCCTTCCACGATCCCTTCCACCACTGCTGTGACTTCTCATCTCGTTCCTCCGGCTACTCTCAGTCTTTTTAATTCTGTCTCTGAAGTTCTCCTCGATTCAGACGTCACTTAGACTTGTAGGAGCCAGCCTGCGGTTTCAGCCTGATTCTAGTCTATTTCACGATCATGCTCGTACTGAGCTGTTGCAAGATAGTGCTTGATGGCATAACTGTTACAGTGACTTGCATAAGTATTAATCCTCTTTGATCTTTTCCACATTTTGTAGTGTGGGTATGAAACCCTTAATTTAGTTCTGGTGCTATCATTCTGGTCTTCTGTAGAAATTAGTTGAATGGAGTTGAGATGTGTGCATTTAAAGTGTCACATGACCTCACTATAAACACACCTGTTCTGGAAAAGTATAAATCAGGATTTGGTTATTAAAAAATGTCCAAACTTTAAATATCTTGCAGAACATCATTAAATTAATTATTTAAAAAAATAGAAATAATATGGCATAACCAAGACTCTTAAAGTGAGGCCTTAGTCAGTATTATGGGCTATTATGTGTAGCTTCATGACATTAATCCTAGTTAAGTTCATTTCAATTCTAAGTTGTAATACTACAAAATCTGGAAAAGTTCAAGGGGGTGAATACTTATGCAAGCTGCTGTAAATGCTTTTGCGTTAATGGTATCTGGATGCACAAGGCTGAACCACATGTATTTGGACAAGACATATTCATTCAAGAGTAGACACACACACACACACACACACACACACACACACACACACACACACACACACATACAAACACACACACACCCCTATGCATCCATACACACTGTTCTGAGAAAGTTTGCTCATACTTTTCTTTCATGCTCACAAGATCTATCCTGTTTTTTTCCTTCTTTTTCTTGTTTAAGATTTTTGGAGATGCTCCGAGCGTTAGTCCATCCTCAACTCTGTCTCCATTCACTGCTCCAACGCGTCAGTCTAAGAAGCAGGTGCGCCAGAGCCGCCCGCTGGCTGTGTACAACCCCCTGGACATCCATGCAGGTATGAGAGGCTGAACACTTATCCATGGGAAGCAGGAACGAGTGAGCCACACAAATAATTCATCACTGCTTGACACTCGATTGTGTTGCTGTTTAACCCTGAGGCTTGGAGAAGCGAAGCCTTATCTGGTCCACAGGTGGCATTAAAAACATACACAAGAAGTAGTGACCAGTTATATGATATAAAATTAATTGGTAATCAACAATTCAAGAAAAACTCAGTAAGTAATCAAGTTCAGTTAACAAGCCGTTAGTAAGTTAGGTTACGAAGATAGTAAGTTAGTAGGGTGAGTTATTAAGGTAAGATAGTAACTTAACTTTCCGTAGGAAATTAATTTAAGATAAGTTGGTAAGGTGAGTTAAATTTGGTATGTTAAAATAAGCTAGTAAGGTAAGATAGCAGAGTAATAGATAGCAGGATACGTTAGGTTAAGGTTAGTAAGTTAAGTTAGTACAATAAGTGGGTAAGTAAGGTAAATTAAGTTAGTAAGTTAAGTTACTAAGATAAGCTAGTAAGGTAAGTTGGTTAGGTAAGTTTGCAGGTAAGGTAAGTTAGTACAGTAAGTTAGTACAGTAAGTTGGTAGGGTAAGTCAGTGAGGTAAATTAAGTTACTAAGATAAAAATAAGTTAATAAAATAAGTTAATAAGTTGTATTATGAAGATAAGTCAGTAAGGTAAGTTAGTAAGTTAAGGTAAATCAAATTAATGAATTAATTTACAAAGATAAGTTTAGTAAGGTAAGGTAAATAAGTTAGTAAGTTAAGTTACTAAGATAAGCTAGTAAGGTAAGATGGTTAGGTAAGTTTGAAGGTAAGGTAAATTAAGTTAGTAAGGTAAATTAAATTACTAAGGGACATTAAATTAGTAAGGTAAAATAAGTTAGTAATATATGTTAATAAATTAAATTACTAAGATAAGTCAGTAAGGTAAGTTAATAAGTTAAGTAAGGTAAGTTACTAATGAGATAATAGATAATTACTAATGAGTAATAAGTTCAGTTAGTAAGGTAGGCAAAACTAGGTTAATTTAGTAAGTTAAATAAAGTTATTATGATAAAATATGTTAGTAAGTACAATTATTAAGATAAATTAGTAAGTTAATTTAGTAAATTAAATAAATTAAGTAAAATAAATAAAGTAAGTTAAGTTAGTAAGGTAAGTTAGCAAGGTTAGAAATGTTAGTTAATAAGGCACAATACTTAGTAAGTTAAGGTACATCAGGTGGGAAGGTAAGTTGGTAAGGTACATAATTTAGTAAAGTAGGTTAGTAAAATGCATTAGATAGTAAGGTACGGTACATTAGTTGGTAAGGTAAATTAGTAAGCTAAAGTGTGGTAGTAAGTTAAGATGCTAATATAAGATATTGGCAAATGTTACTTTAGTAACAAAAACGTTAATTTAGTTTATTAAGTTGGTATGGTAAAGTCAGTTAGTAAGTAAAATTACAAAGATATATTAATAAGTTAATGAGGTAATTTAAGTCAATAAAGTTAGTAAGGTACATTAGTAAGTTAAAGTGTGTTATTTAGTAAGGTAAATTAGTAACGTAAAGTATGTTAGTTAATAAGGTAAAGTACATTAGATAGTAAGATAAGTTAATAAAGTATATTAGTAAGGAAAGGTAGGTTAGTTAGTACAGTAAGATAGTAAGGTATGTCAGGTAGTAAGTTAGTTAAGTAAGATACAATAGTTAGTAAGGTACATTAAGTAGTAAGGTAATGTTAATTAGTAAGATATGTATGTTAATTAGTAAGGTAAGTTAGTGAGTTAAGATACTTACTAGTAGGTTAAGTTAGTAAAGTAAATTAGGTAGTAAGGTACGTTGCTCTGATGCTCTTGGACCAGTTGTTTTGTTCTGAGCGTGACTGATGTGTTCTCACCTGAATAACGACCCACACTGAGATGGAAAATGCAGCAGTGTTACAGACAAACAGACTAAACACTGCATATATGAAAGCGCCCTAATCCGTACATTACACTAAAGCTCACTACTTGGCTGATGCTCTGGCCTAGGAAGAATGATGGTGTGATTTTTTGTGAAGCTTAGGGCCAGGTGAATGTGTAGGCTGTACGTCTCTGTCACAAGCTTCAGCCAGCAGTGTGTTGAAAGTGTTCTTCCATCAGAAAGTAGGCCAAATCCACACAGCAGATTTCCTTTAAATCCTGAGCCATGAACCTTCCAAGAGAGTGTCTATGATAGCCTTGATCCTCACCATTACTGTGTATGACTGCAGTGAAATATACAGTAATGACTTGTAATCTTTCATCAGAGTGACCTCTGACCATAAACATGCACAATCTCTGAAGTTTCTTAGCTTCATCTGGGAAGAACTCAGCCTTTTTATAGAAAAAAAAAAAATCATATTTAGTTTCTGAATCCTGAATAGTACAATACATTAGAAATACAATCCCAGTCAAAGAAGAAGGAATGATGTATGCAGATACTTATGGTTTTTATTAGTTAAATATTTAAACCACAACATCTGTATTTTTTTGTTTTTCCGAAGCTTTTTCCAGGCTCATTCGACAATTTCTTGCAGGCTAAAACAGGTTTTGACATTTTATAATCCCTTTGATTATTTAGTTGGCTTCTCTGTAGATTTTGGGTTTGTTTCTGCCATGGTTTTAGGTCCAGAAAACAGGCATTGCTGGGGGAAGAAATTGAGATTACACAAGCTGATTCAAAATGAGAGGTTTTTGTTTGTCTAATGTGGATTCACACTCGATCGCTCCTTAACACATGCAGACTAATCTTGTACAGGACAACTTACATGTTGTTTGGCAAATATAAATGGACAACATGGGATAAAGGGAAGAAGATGTCTTCAGAAAAACAGCATTAAATATTTGGACAAGCATTGGACTGAATGTTGAAATAGATCTGAAAATCCAAATATCTCCACACAACATCTGTAACTGTTTACAAAAGGGGTTAGGGTTAAAATTTATTAAACGTTTGCATCCTCTGAGAAAAAAAAATGAATTTGAAAAAGGGTTAGACAATTAGTGTGTAGGTTTTACAGATTTTCAGTTTAGTATTTTACAGGAAAATAGTGTTTGAAAAGATGCTAAAAACAGGAAAAAAATAAGTTGCTAATGATAGGTTCATAAAGTAGGATAGAATGTTAAATTACTAAGGTAAATTAGTAAAGTAGGGTAAGTTAGTAAGGTAAGGTAAATTACGTTAGTAAAGTTAATTATGTTACTAAGGGAAGTTATGTTAGTACCATCATTTACATTATTAGATAAATCAGTAAGGTAAGTTGGGTAAGTTAATAAGCTTTTACAGATGAAACCTATGTTAATATTTTACAGTAAAGTTTGTGTTTGAAAAGATATTAATAGTGAAAAAAAATGAGTTTGAAAGTTTGTATCACTCTGAATGTGATATAAATATTCTGTAAGGACTCGCTCACCCATCTTTTGACTTTCTATCCTCTTTTCTATTCTCTGAACAACTTTTGAATTCTGTCAGCTGTAATATTTTCCTCTGTTCTTCTGGACATATCTGTAACTCTTGTTAGGTCTAGAGAGTGAGAGCCTCAGGGGAAAAATGTCGTTTCAAAATATTTTTCAGGTTGATCTTTCCACGTTCATTTTTTAACATCTTAAAGTTCTATTTTTAATAAATAAATTATAAAATGGAGGTATATATTTTTTCCTATTAAAAAACATAGAGATACACTAAACCGTTAGTAAGTTACGAAGAAAAAGAATGACACTAAGATAAATCATGTCAGATCTTTTCCCATCTTTAATGTGCAATTGCAAAATATACAAATAATGTGAAAACAATCAGAAAATTTTTATGGAAAAAAAAAAAAGAAAAAACTTAAAATATCCTAGTTGCTTAAGTGTGCACACCCCTAAACGAATACTTTGTGGAAACTGTTTGTTGTCTGTTTGGGTAAAGGTCTATCCACATGGCACATCTTGACTTGGCAATGTTTTCCCAATATTTCTTGGAAAAACATTTTAGATCCATCAAATTGTGAGGGCATCTCCTGTGCACAGCCCGCTTCAGGTCACCCCACAGATTTTTAGTTGGAGTCAGGTCTGGGCTCTGGCTCGGTCATTCAGAAACATTGATCTGCTTTTGGTTAAGCCGTTCCTTTGTTGATTTGGATGTATGCTTTGGGTCATTGTCAGGCTGAAAGGTGAAATTCCTTTTCATCTTCAGCTTACTGGCAGAAACCTGAGCGTTTTGCACTAAAATCAGCTGGTATTTGTAGCTATTCATGATTCCCTCCACCTTGATAAAACCCACAATTCTGACTGAAGCAAAGCAGTCCTAAAGCGTGATGCTGCCACCACCATGTTTCACTGTGGGTATGGTGTTCTTTTAGAATTATGGAATTATTGTACCCTTTTGGAATTGTTCTCATCAGGCCATAACACATTTTTCCAGCCTCCCTGGTAAGTTTTTTGTCTTGTCCTTTTGTATATTTTGGAGGTATCTCCTGTTCTTTTTAATGTCACTGTGGTGCTCCATTTTCTCCACTTGTTGATGATGGCCTTCACGGTGTTCCATGGTACATCTAAATGTTTTAGCGATTCTTTTATACCCCTCTCCAGGTTGATGTCTTTCAACAAGTGCGATAATATACGGGCTTTGTAAGATCTTTGTGGACCATGGCTTCAGCAGTTAGATGAAACCAAGACGATGTCAAGAAAATCCTACAGAAACAGCTGATCTTTATTTGGGGTTAATCAGAATAATTTCATTGATGACAGCTGTATGATAATTACTTTTGAACATGAGATTGAATGTGATTGGCTTGTTCCGAACACAGCCACACCTCCAATTATAAAAGGGTATGCAAACTTATGCAACCAGGTTATAATTGTAACTTTTTATTTTTCTTATTTTTCCCTGAAATGTTTGATTGTTTTTCACTTAATTTTTGTACATTGTAATTTCACACTGCGGATAGGAAAAGTTCTGACATGATTTATATTAGATTCCTTTTTTTTGCTTCACAAAACACTGTCATTTTAACGAGGATGTGTAGACTTTTTATATCCACTGTATTTTTATACAGTTTTATTGTTTTCCTCTGCATGGGCCTCCAGTAAGTATGGTACAAATGATAAAAAGTTACACAACCCAAACTGGGAAGTTGTTTGAGTGACTCTTCCAAATCATCCATCATTTCGTGATTGCCGGACGCAATTAGAAATTCTCCAGACACCCAACTAAATATAGTGTTTTGCGATGGTCGGAAATGTTTCACAGTATAAAAAGACTGTAAAATCAGAGATGTCTATCTGAATGGGACTGAAATTGTCAGACCACCCTGAGTTTGCTAAGGGAAAAAAATAAAAAATAAAAAAAAACAGCAGGTATTTTGGTCTGGAATTTCCCAGTTGTGGAACGAGATCTTCTCAGATCAAAGCAGATAAAATTCACAGAGTATCACCTTTAAGCGATTGGATTCGCTCCAAGTTTCAGTATGGTTATATTCACATTACAAGAGTCTTTTGATATTTTGCTTAGATCAGATCAGTCTATCTAGACAGTTCACATTCATAACCGCAGGTGAACCATGTTTGTCTTTAATATGAATGCACTTGTTCCCCGAAATGCCCCAAATGCACATACTTCTAAATTTCGGTAAGTTCCTTTCAGCATTGCTCAAATTAATTCCTCAAGTATCTTTCCACTGAGTGTAGTCGCTGCTGTCGCTGTCCTCCATTTTTGCTTTGCCCTGTTGTTGACACTGGATGATAGCGACAGGTCTCAGACATGTCACATGACCACATATCAGATAGGTACACTGTCTAAGTACGCATACGAAAAGTGAAAGTCTTAAACATTAAAGTCTTTCAGTTATACAATAGACAGATCTGCACTGTCTTCCTATTATCACGAGCTGTTTTGTGGGCGGCGGTTTGAAAATACTCAGCGATTGGTATCACACACTTTGGAGGAAGCGATGTGCCGATCTCGATCTTCCTAAAAACATCAGAGGTGATAACGTGTGATGTGGCTGAGACGTGCGAGAATGAGAATCAGCTGAAATTGGGTTTGACAAATGAATAATGATTTTGGGGAAACCAACAGGGACAAATCTCAAATGTGAAACACACACACACACACACACACGCTAACTCCTAGCTAGAGCTGTGCAGCTGAGCTCTAAGTGCAGCTGGATGATGGTTATGTCATACTTCAGAGATGTTTCTGCACCATTTGAGCTTAAGCGAGACCGGTCATGCAAGCCGTGGTGATTTTGAATCTTTTGTTCAATCAGAGTTAAAAAGAACGCTTTACTCCTTAATGTATTTTAATCACACACACCCTTGTCCCACCTTCAGGTCATTTAGTTAATCTTTATCACCTCATATTGTATTCATTAATGTCATGACTAAACCAAAACCCTGCCCTGTCTCTCTACCCCGTCTCCTGTGCAGTGTCTCCGTCCTCTGAGAATGTCTCTCTGACCCCTGATGAAGCGTCTCTGGGCAGTAATGAGTCCGTATCCTCACAGTCCTCCACAGCGTCGACCTCAGAAACCCCACCAGAGAAGACCGAGAATCCCCATGGCAACACCGTGGCCACCCCACAGAACTCTGGGTAAGTGACTGAAGTCCAGATGGTTTATTGGGCGTTCTCAAACAACGGGATCTCACCGATGTCACGGTCACTTTATATGTTTTACAAATTATATATAAAAATAAAACTCATTTGATTGTATTTAGACACCTTTTTATTCCACCACATATCAAGAACATAATATTAGACCGTTGTTGCTATGGTTAAATTTCTTTGGCCCATTTTTCATACACCACACTTCACTTGAAAGTACAAGATCAGCGATTGGTAAATCAACAGTTGGATAATAAGAATGGTACATTTTTGTGGTTTGCAGTGTTGCAATGTTTGCTAAATGTACCGTAGTGTGTCAAAAAATATTAACCACATAGTGTGTGTACACGAAGTCTCTTATTATTATTACAATAAAAGCCTTTATTGACTTATTTCTGATTGGTCCTTCCTAACAGAGCAGTTTGTATACATTGGTTATGGTCGGAATACCCAGCCATCTTCTTCAAGTGTGTGTGTGTCTGTGTGCGCGTGTGCGTGTGAATTTTTAATCAGCACCGTTTGTTGAGGGTACTCGTGTAGTTTTGGGATGTGTCACACACTCACCTCTCTCACTGGCTTTATGAATAAGGAAGCTGTTCATCATTACTATCCAGTTAGTTCAGGGCCGAATATGTTGCTGTGTTGCTGTTTTTGTTTGGTTGGATTTTTCTGGTTTCTCTGCGTCTCTGTCTGTCTGTGTTTGAGTGGCTCTGTGCTCGGGGCAGCTGGCCAGAGCTGAATGCTGATGTAGAAAGTAACAGTGCTGGGTTATGCTGGTGAGTTCAGCTCGCTGCTCTCTGCCATACCTGCAAGGATTCTTTTCCTGATTTTTTTTTTTCTCTCTCTCATTTTTCTGCATCCTTGTTCAACCACACGCATACACATACGCTTGTTTTCTGTCCCCACCCCCTGCTGACTGGTCAGATACAGAAAAAATGGTGGTCAGAAAGAAATACTTGCTACAGTGGCCTCTGACTGGTCAAATGAGGAAAAAAATGGCAGTCAAAAGCACTTACATTGCAATATGCTGGCCTCTGATTGGTCAGATATATTAAAATAGTAGTCAACAACAGTCACATGGCAACATTTGGCCTATGATTGGTCAAATAAAGAAACGATGGTAGTTCGATGGTCAAATGATAATACACTGGCCTCTAATTGGTCAAATACAAAGACATTGTTGTCAAAAGCAGTCACATGATAATATACTGGTGTCTGAGATAGTCAGAAGCGGTCACATTATAATATACTGTCCTCTGAAGGGTCAGATAAAGAAAATATTGTAGGCAAAAGCAGTCACATGATAATATACTGGTGCATGAGATAGTCAGAAGCAGTCACATTATGATATACTGTCTTCTGAAGGGTCAGATACATTAAAATGGTGGTTAAAATCAGTCACATGATAATATACTGGCCTCTGATAGGTCAAATACAGAAGAACGGTAGTCAAAAGCAGTCACCTGATGATATACTGGCCACTGAATGGACATAAACACGGTTGTCAAAAACAAAAACCTCTGATACAGAAAGAGATACAGTAAATGGTAGACAGAATAATAATAATATACTGCCCTCTGATTGGTCGGATAAACAGTGGTAGTCAAAATCAGTCGCATGACATACTGGCCTCTAATAGGTCAGATACAGAAAAACAATAGTCGTAAGATTTTGGGAATGTTGAGCAGGAAGATATTGTAGATTATATCTCCAAACACAGCAGGAGCATGTCTGTTGTCAATAGCTCACCCTTTGAGGTAGTGACAGTGGCATTCAGTAGGTTTGAGCTGATTAATGATGGTATTAGAAATCGCTGATTAATTCCTTCCATCGTGATTGAAATGCCAGAAAACATCTTCCGCAGCTGTAGGAGTTTTAGGCTTGTTAAAGCAGTAAATCTGTCTCCACTCCACCTGTCTCCCTCTGCTTCACGTGTGAAAGGTCAGAATCCTGATTAGCACAGCTTTTGATTCAGCAAGTGAAGAATCTCTTGCGTCTCTTGTGTGGTAACCATAGTAACAGCAACGTAACAGACACATGTCCAACAAGGATTTCGCAGATATTTTAAACCCACTGATAACACGGATGATTTTTTTTTATGTCACAGAAAATACATTATTACTAATATTACTACTATTATTATTATTATTATTATTATTATTATTATAATACAGGCACAGGTACTTAACAGAGATACGGATAGTGGGTACTGGATTCAGAACAGTATCCATGCTGTGCCGTGAGGGAAAAGTGTGATTAGTGCCTAACCCACTGACACGCTGGTCCTTCAGTCTCACCCACTCGTTCATTCACTCACTTTCTCACTTCTTCACTCTCTCACTCCTCAGCTATCACACGCTCATGCTTCAGTCTGTCACTGACTCACTCTCTCCATCCCTCTGTCCCCAAACAACAACATTCCAGTCTGCATCCAGGCGTCTGTCTTCCTATTTCCAGTCCCTGTCCTCCTCTCTATCGCTCTCTCCCTCTAACTCCCTCACTCTTCTGTATCTCTCGCTCATTTTCTCTCTTACTCTGTGCGTCATTTGTCACTTGGCCTGGAGTCATGATCACAGACGGGGCTTTGCTTATGTAACACTGCTTTCTCTCTCTCTCTCTCTCTCTCTCTTTCTCTATCTCTATCTCTCTCTGTCTTGCTCTCTCTGTCTTTCTCTCTCCATCTTTCTTTTTCTTTTTTTTCTTCTCTCTGTCTTGTTGTCTCTCGCCCTCTTACTTCTCTCCCTGTCTTTCTGTCAGTCTCTTTCTGTCTCTCTCTCTCTCTCTCTCTCTCTCTCTGTGTGTTTTCAGCCTAAGCCAGTGCAGGAGATGGCGCACTGTAATGCAGTAAATCCTGCTTGTGTGTGTGTGTGTGTGTGTGTGTGTGTGTGAGACAGGTGGCCGCGCTCCTCTCACTGTAAACACGGCTCGTGCGGCGAGGACATTCGGCTTATTTACTCGTCTAACGACCTCCCCGCTGCTGTCCACTGACTCAGTGTAACACACTGCCTGTACATCACCATGCATTTCTATATACAGCACAGTGCAAATGTTTACATCCCCTGAGGAAAAAAATAAGCAAATCTAATTCATAACAGCAACACAGTGTCAGAGATTGTCCTTATTATCACAACATTTCATTGTCTCTCTACTCGTACTCTCACAGTGACAAGAAAAGTTGAACCTAACCTAACCTAACTTAACAAAGTGGCGCAGCTGAAAATCATTCACCCTATCGCCAGGCGATCGCGAGTTCGAATCCCGATGATGCCACCGCCATCTGTGGCCAGGAGTCAAGAGAGCAAAAACTGGCTGTGCTCTCTGGGTGGGAGGGACATACTCTGTCTCTCCTGTCAATCACAGAGATTCTAGCCAATCCTGGGCCTCTGAGCTCGTGTATGTGGAAGAGGGCGGATAGCCGTTTCTTCTGAGTGTGTTACACTGCCCTGTGATGCAGCAGCATGAGCAGCGGTTAGAAAAAGGATGCGGTTGCTGTGTCTTGGAGGAAGTACATGCTAGCCTTCCCCTTCCTGGCTAGTAGCAGGTGTGTGATAGGGGAGAACTGGCTGGTGGGTGGGAATTGGCCAAAACCATATTAGGGAGAAATATTTAGAAAATATCTATATAATAATGTGCATGCCAGCAATCTCCAACACTCCAAACTTCCATCTAAACTATGTTTCTGATTAGTTTGTTTTGGATTATTTTCAAGTTTTATTTTTAATACTGTGGAATCTTATGTTGTTGTAGATAAATCATAAATTAAAGTTTTGTTTTATCTTTTTTTCATACAAAAATCTAAGAAACAAATCCATAAAACAAGTTATGTTTTTTTAAACCCCCATGTACTTCATTTTGTCTTCTTCTCTTCTCTTCTCTTCTCTTCTCTTATGTAGTCTTGTCTTACCTGGTCTTTTCTTCTCTTATCTTGCCCTGTCTTACCTTATCTTGTCTTATCTTGGAGCGTCTTCTCTTACCTAGTCTCATCTTATGTAGTCTTGCCTTATCCTGTGTTATCCTATAGTGTCTTATCTAGTCTTGTCTTATCTGGCCTTGTCTCATCATATCTAGTTTTGTCTTATGTTGTCCTATCTTGTCTTGTCTTATTTTGTTTTGTCTGGATTGGCTTGCATTGCCTTATCTTGCTGTGTCTTATTTTATCCAGTCTTGTCTTGTCCTATCTAGTCTTGTCCTATCTAGTTATCATATCATATCTTCTGCGGTTTAATCTTTTCTTGTCTTGTTTTATCTCGCCTGGTCTTATCTTGTCTTGTTGGGTCTAATTTTATCCTTTCTTGTCATGTCTTATGTTGGTTCATCTTGTCTTATCTTATCTAGTCTTGTCTTATCCGGTTTCATCTTGTTTTGTATTGTCTTGTCTTATCTCTATCTTATATTCTCCTATCTTGTCTTGTCTTGTCTTATCTTCT
>NC_069712.1:4987500-5102500 GCF_027358585.1 Pangasianodon hypophthalmus | reverse complement strand
CACTTTTTTTAACTGTATTTTCATTTTCATTCACTCATTCCTCCAGAACTTTCCACTTTTTTATTTATTGTATTTTTATTTTTTGTACTTCGTGTGTCCCCCTTTTTTTTTACTGAAATTTAGCCATCAGTTTTTTAATCAATATAATATCAGTATAATCAGTTAATATCATATTTAAACAGTAAAACTGGTTCTGACATCTTTAGTTTGCACTTGAGCTCAGATTCGTGATCACGTCCCACCTATTCTGTCTCTCATACACGTTTAATTCTTTTTCCACTTCCTTACACACACACACACACACACACACACATTCAACTCTCTCTGGCCTTCACACTCACTTCTACTCCTTTTCCGCCCTAGACACACAAATATCCATGCGCTCCCTCACCTAATGAAAAACACACACAGATATGAACACACACAAACGCACGCGCACACACACACACACACACACACACACACAAACGCACACACACACACGTTAAAGTCATTAAGGTGATCCTCCAGAAGTGAAGCTGCATTAACTTTCCTCCTCGACTGACTGATGCTGAACAGCAGCTGGACAAATTTCATTCAGCTCATAATCCTTTAATGTGATCCTGCACGCAAAGTCCCAAAAAAGATGCATCACAGAAAAAATCTCAAAAAAAAAAAAAAAGAAAGTAAAAAGAGCTCTCTTGTGTTAGAGCTGGAGAAATTTCCTTCAGGTCCATGGAAAACTTGTGTGTGTGTGTGTGTGTATCTGTCTGCTCGCCGTGTTTTGACTGCAGCCCTGTCTAAAACACACTGCTGTTGCTCCGAGGCCATGTGTGAAATATTTATCCGGTTGCCAGGTGTATTACGCTTGGCACTGCGCTCTGCTTTTCTCTCAGCAGGAGAAACGGAAATACAAGACGGGTTAGTCTGAAGAGAGAAATGAATCAAGGTGATGGAACGGACAAGTCAAAGTTCTGTCCTCAATCCCGGTCTGTGCTTTAAAAAAAAAACGTCCTCAGGCATCTAAGAAGTGAAGCAGAATTCCTCCATAATGATGTGAGAGTAGTGATGAGCGATTATAAAACATTGTGATTGCAATAAATTATTTAACAATACGCTTTTTCTGACAGGATCACAGTTACAGGAGGATAAATTGTTAAAGTTAATTAGTTGATAAAGTTCTACAAGAACCCATTTTTCATGCATTTTAATTATTTTAAATAAAACAGGTTTTTTTTTTTAGATGGTTTTATTATTTCAAATTGAATGTCACATAAATTTTGACTTTATTATGTAAATATATTAAAAAATGTAAGGATGCCATGAGATAAGAGATGCCATGGGAAAAAAAAGATAAAACATATATATATATATATATATATGGAGAAAAGGGGAAACATTCTTCTAATGTCTTCGTAAGCAAAAATGTTTTGTTTAAAATATTTAATGTTCTTGAACAAAAATGACAGAAAATACTTTAAAAAATGTAGCAATATTCAGTATTCTTAAATTTACACAGTTTAAAGCTGGTGCATGATTCAGATGATTTCACACATAAAAATAAGTTTAATTTATTTAATATATAGAAGAGAGAGACAGCGTTTGGCACAAACATACAGTGGATGTAAAAAAAAGTCTACACCCCTGTTAAAATTGTAGTTTTTTGTGATTGAAACCAAGATAAATAAAAAATGTCAGAAATTCTTTGTACCCCGCTCCTGATCAATCCCTCTCTACAATAAGGTCTCGTACATGCTTTTTCACGTCAACGGATGAAACCAAAATGTCCGAAAAATCCTACGGTTCCTGTAGAGATGGAAAGGTAGAAAGGTAGAAAAGATCTGACGTGATCTATCTTGGTTTCATTTTTCATACATCACAAAAAACTGCACTTTTAACAAGGGGGTGTAGACTTTTTGTATCCACTGTTTCTATGTTTTTTTTTTATGTGTTTTGGCCTTTCGTATAGAAAGTTTATAAAGATAGAGAGAGACATGCTGCGATGAGAATGATTTAAGGTTAAATTCAAATGATTTGATTTGATGATGATTAACATCACTGTATATTTTGATTTTTCCCTAATAACAGACGTAAGCGTGGACACTGTACGTGAAAGGGTTCATATTTAAGCAATCTGATTTTCAGTGTGACTGTTTCTGGACACGTTATGATTGGAGGCCGGACCTTACGTTTGTCATTTTTGGTAGCAAAATGACATTAGGATATCAACAGACGTGTGAAACAGGAGCAGCTGTAAACTAGCAACAAAACCAGCATGTTTTAGTTTAATGCTCAAAAATTCATATACAGCTGTTAACAGTCACCTTACCGAACATTTTTACACATTTTTAATTGAAGCATTTCTCTGTAAAGCAGTGTGTAGCTGTATTGGACCTCATCATCATCATCATCATCATCATCATTATCATCTTCACCATGGTCAGGGATGTTAGTGCTACTAGTGTGTACAGCTGAGTGCAAAGTTAAAAGCTGTTTGTTTTGTTTTGTTTACAATATTAAAAAAAATGGTCAAATATCTGTGTGTATCTGTGTGTGTATGTGTGTGTATGTGTGTGTGTGTGTGTGTGTGTGTGTGTGTGTGTATATAGTTTAGAAAACTACAAGTTTTCCTGAACTGAAACATATTTCTCCTTTACCCGTATCTCAACTACATTTCTCAAGTACTCAGAAGTACATTTCTATCATTTTAAAGCTGCTTACGCCCAAAAATGAGACAGTAGAAATGTGCAATTTAAAGATGCCATTCCAGCTGCACCAAAAGAGCAAGCTGTGTTTAAAGAAACTGCAGTTTACTTCAAGTGACTTGTTCCACTTTGTAGAAATATGGCCACGCCCTCTTTTCTGTCTGAACTCTGTCTGAGCGGTTGCCAGATTGAAAAGCCATCTCCTAATCCCCATCCCTTTTTTTTTTTTTTTTCTTTTCTTTTTCCTTCTGACAAGTGGAGCAGGGTGCTAACTGATTGCCTCCATTTTTCAGTGTCACTCTCATGAAAGCCAAGGCTGTGTACCCCTGCGAAGCCGAGCACGATTCCGAACTCTCCTTCCAGGTCGGAGCAATCTTCCACGCTGGTAAGTGGGAGTGTTATCAGCCGTCCCGGTCATTCACCTGAAACTGCTGGGATATTGGATTCGGCAGGACCCAAAATCTGATCTCATATCGCCACGGAAACGGGGGGAGGGGATGGCGAGAGAGAGAGAGAGAGTCCTGCTGAATCAGTCCACAGAGGACAAGGCAAAGTTATAATCATGCAGAGAGGAAATGAGGTCTCTGGCTCGGACTAGCAGTGCTATTGTTTTTACAGGCTTTATCACAGCAGCTCAAGCTTCCCTCAACTTTCTGAGCTTGCAAAAGCACTACTACTGCACACCCCGAGTGTAGCTTCGGACATTTTTAATTCCCAGCGTTAATATTCCATTACTGAGGAGATAGCAGATAAGCCACCGGCTCTAGTTTAAGGGGTCGTGGAGCTGTCCCAGATGAAAACCATTTAAAGGTTCCTGCTCTTACTTGTGATCAAACGTGTCATCAGAATAAGCATGTGGGTTAAATTTTGCTCTTGTATGTCCTCTTTAAACGTCATAAAGAGTATAACGCTTTTTCTTTTCTAACAACACTCTCACCTTCCTTCTGCTCATTACAGATTTCACTTTGTGCTGCTTTTAGGGATGGAATGATACCACTCTTTTCTGAAACCTTCAGCATCAGCCAATATCTGTATCTATACCCAACCAATCAGTTATGATTAAGGAAAAGCTGAATTATTTCTTAGATAGTTATTTTTTCTCCCTTTTTTTAAGTGAAGTGCTTAAAATATAAAGTTTTATATAATGTAGAATAATAATAATAATAATAATAATAATAATAAAATTAAATCCTAAAAAAGTACAATCAAGTCTTTTTATGTGTTATATTTCCAATTCCAGGGATGCACCAGTATGTGAGTTCAGGTCTGATGCTGAATAATTATTTATCTACGTATCTGTCAATACACAAATTGATGTAATGTAGAAATTAGGATTAGATCCACCTGATCTTGTGTAGCACTTTCATTTTGTAGACCAACCATTACAACCTGAAATGAAATATCACTGCTGAACCACAACGCTGGTGAACTGGAGCCACAGTGTGAAAGAAAATCAAATCTGACTTTTTTTTTTTACTTTATCTCGTGTCCTTGGTCAGATTAGTCTGATTCATCTGTACAAATCACTTAAATGACACTAAATTACAGTCTCCTGTTTTTATCTCTAAACAGATTCTATTTTTTTAAAATTATTATTATTATTATTATTATTATTATTATTATTATGTCATGATACAGTTGTGGGCGGGGCAAAAAATATAATAACCAATCGTTTTATGTCATGTTTCATTTCCCCTCCCCCACTGGGTTGCTTGAGACAAACATGGTAGGGATGAGCACACACGCTGGCCTTGGCGTTTGCCTGGACAGACAGACAGGCTGAAATAAATCCAGCCTCACCTCTCCGATGAAATTTTTGTCTTATCCTTCCATTTCTGCCTCATGCATTAGCGGGATTTTATCCTTCTCCTCCTCCTCCAGTGGCGTTGGAAGCGAATGGTTTTCCACAATTGACTGCAGGCTCCATGTATGTTGTGAAACACCCACTTTTCACAAGCCAGTCAAATCCTGATGACTAAAACTGAAGTCCCGCCCACACAAATATGCACTCGGAAATGTGAAAGAAGATTCTGTACAAGAACTGGCTCTAGACTTTGTATTGAAGTGTAACATTAAGCAGCAGTTTTCACCTCATCGTCAGCTGACACATAGGGATACTCTTCTTCATTTTTTTTTTTTTTTTTGCCTTAAAGATTTTGACCTTGATGTTTATTTCTCTATCACTCAGTAACCGTGCTTTTAATGATATTTTTGAGATGTTTGACCTAACAGCGCATGGCATGCTATCACTGGCCTGGTGCACTCACGTGAGATGTTTTTTATTTTTTATTTATTTTTGCATTTTTGTGTAGACTGAGCTCTATATATATATATATATATATATATATATATATATATATATATATTTTTTTGAAAATCTTTTCAAAACTATCCGTATACATATGGACAGGCCCTAAAATCTTACAAATACTCTGATAAAAAATTGCATCACGCCTCTGTCTTTAGCGCATGCTTGACTGTATCGTGCCTCACTCTTTTGTCAGTCTTTGTCTGCTCTCATGGCTGATGCTAACACTCCACACAGAGTCTGTCGCTTCTCTAAATGCCTCTAAAGAGTTTTAAGAATAACAAAAAACACATATGGACACAGCATCAGTCAAGCTAATGTAGTCATTCAGCAAATCTATGTTCAGTGTCTGTTGTTTCCTTCTTTACTGAGGAAAATGGTGTTCATTTTTTTGGACCTGGACCATTGCTTTAATCTATTGGCCATCCATTACCCAGTGATCATGCACTTCATTCATCTTCTTACGTGTTCAGAGAGTGTGACTTGCTCTGTGCTTCTCGCAGTGACTCCGTCTCGAGAGCCCGGCTGGTTGGAAGGAGAGCTGGAGGGCAAACGAGGCCTCATCCCTCAGAATTATGTGGAAATACTGCAACAAATGGACTAAGCTTAAAACAAAAAAAAAAAAAAAAGGAAAGGAAAGGAAATAAACGGGAATTTAATATACATGGTATCCATGGTGTGACCTTGACCTCTCCCCCAGCTTACACGTTTTGTTTCTCCATCTGCACCACGAGTGACCCATTGAGGGTATTTCTAGGAGTAGACGTGGCAGATTTAACGTTCCTCCAACCTTTATGTTGTCTTAAAAGCATAAGCCGGTAAAGCTCTGAGGTTCACGAGTTCAAAACTGTAATTATTAAATGTGTTTCAAGGGTGGATTTTTTTTTTTTTTTTTTTTTTGCATGTTTTTGTGGTTTTTAAGTAGCTTGGATCTAATGCATGGGTGTATAATATTTTATATTATTTAATTATGCAGTTCCTTTAATTAAAGTGTGTGTGTTTAAACTGAATACGATTATACGTATTATATAAATGTTGAAAATGACGTAGCTATGTAAAGTTTCAAGTTTAAAGCACTCCCACATTGTGACGTTCACATATTTGTTCCGATGATCTGCTTTCGAGTTAAAATGCTGTGCCTTAATCTCACCATGCTTTTTGTGGCTTCGACGCCATCCAAGAATCTGGATGGAATCTCATTTTTACAGAGTGTACGTAGTGAAAAAATGTTTTCTATGCCAAGAAATGACTCGTATATCATCCGAATTAAATACTAAATAAACCAAACCATTTCAAGATGGCTGTAAATGCAGTATTGCCAAGTCTTATACACACATTTATGTGTCTTTATAATTATTATTCTCTAAAGGACGTTAAAGCTCAAGTGCATCCCGAGGTGGTTTGGACATTCTCAGTGTCTCACACCGCAGTTTAATTTCATTTCTTTTCTACCAGCCTTTTCTTCTTATGGTTTGTACTTGTGACTGAGCACCATGGCAGTAATTTAAGACAGTGATTTATGGCTTGGCACTGCTCTGATTTTTGTCCTGTTGGAAAAGCTGTCGATCAATGTTAAATAAATAAAAGCTTTTTATTCCTCTGTCGTGTATTTTATTTCATTTTGTTTGTACACTGAAATGAAGTGTTTTGCACTAAGCACAGCCAAATTCGGCTTGAGCCTGAGCTGTTTATGGAGTATTTTGAAAAATAAAAATAGATGTAACATGCTGTTATTGATGGAAACATTTCAAGAATGGGAACATGCAGCAATAAAATACTCAGAATATTATTATGAGTCAGTATTTTAAAGGTTATAAGTGACTTGTTCACATTTTACTAGCTCTTAAAGCCATAAACTGCAGTGACTTGATGCTATGCAGAGCTTAAATTTGTAACCTGGACAGTTTGGTTATTAATTCCTGCTCAAAAGCTTATAGAACAAGTGTTTGTTGCACATTATGACAACTAATAATGCAATAATTATTATGCAGATTGACATGAATAAAGTCTAATACGTAGTGAATAAACCTAATTTGAGCTTTATTATGCAAAGAACAAGACCCTGTATTTAACCCCTTAAAATGCTCCTTAAAATAGTTATTTTTTGTTTACCTTTTAACAGAAAATGCCATTTCTTCCCCTCCCCTACATACAGTACATTACATATACAGTTCACACTTGTTAAAGTAAAGTCTATACATGCAGTAAAATATTGAATTATTTCTGGATGTAATTCATTCTGAATAAATTTGAATAAAAATTGATTTCCTTGCGCTTTACCGAATGAAAAAATATAACTTTTGTTCATTAGAAGTAAAACCTTGTGAAGCTTGTTGAGGTGGTAAGACCGAGCACGGCTCCAAAGTCTCAAGGTATGAGATGTTCTGGAGAGATTTCCCAGAGAGAGATCTTGCCTTTGTCTTTGGGAACTGTTCCTGTCATAGTTAGAAAGTCTCGATCAGTGTTTGCAGCTTTGTATGCAGGTGTGCGTGACCTGTGTCAACTTGCTGTGTTCCTGTGAATTCTTTCTTTTCAGCTGCTTCATCACATTAGTGGTGTTACTATCACCTCGCAGAATCCTGCCACTCCAGATATTACAGGTACCTGCCACGCTAGAGTACCTCTGCATTGTAGGAACGCTGAGGTCATTTTTTCTTCGCTATGCACATTTTGATGATCCGTTCTGCATCAGTTTCAAAGTTGAGTAAAGAAGTACAATGTGCGAAAATAGTTTCATTGGAATGGGTTGATTATATCGTGATGTTGAGCCATTATACAGTGAGAAGAAATAAGTATTCAGACACTTTATTGAATATTCTTTCAGTGCATATATCAATTTCAAGCATACACACATACTGTCTTTTGACTTTGTACTTAAAAGTATGAACAAAATGTATGCATTCATAAACATGTTTAAAAAATTAATTAAAAAAGTTAAAAATCATATATGTAAAGGTTATGTAAAAATAAATCAAATTATAGATATAAGTGCTGCAAAACAAAAAGGTTATTGTGCAATTTTTTTATATAGCACTTTTAACAATTGACCTTGTCACAAAGCAGCTTTACAGAAATCCAGATATAAAATTGAAATTAAAATAATAAATTTATCCCTAATGAGCAAGCTCGAGGCAACAGTGGTGAAGAAAACTCCCTGAGACAACATGAGGAAGAAACCTTGAGAGGAACCAAACTCAAAAGGGAACCCATCTCCATCTGGGCAACATCTGATTATAGATCATTTTTCTTCTATTACTGTATACTGTAGAGTCAAATAGTGCTAATTGTCTTACCAGGAACTTGAATATGAGCATCATTAGAGTTTAAGTAACTTTAAGCCTGTCGTATCAAACTGAAGCTATCAGCTGTTCAATGCTGGTGACTTGAATGACAGGCTAATGATAAGGAAGGTTAGAGAGAAGCCAGTACTCACTCAAAAAGAGTTGCAGGATGACCTGAAAGCAGCAGAAACAGCAGTTACATGGAGAACAATAAGCAATGAACTGCAATCATCTCCGTTCCTACACCTCACGCAAAACTACTCTGCTAAAAACAAAAAAAGCATATAAAAGCATTTTTAAAAATCAGAACTCTTTTGAGTAGTATCCTCTTTTGAGTAGTATCCTCTGGTATCCTCAGTATCCTCTGGTCAGAGGAAACGTAAATAAAAAATCTTTGGCAATCATTCATCTCGTCATGTTTGGAGAAAGAAGGGTTTTGTGCAAAGAGCACTGTAGTACAGTGAAGCATGGTGGTGGGAGCATCACAATATGGGGTCGCTTCTCTGCAAACGGTACTGGGACATTACATCATCGAAGGAAACGTGAATAGAGTGATGTACCTATGGATGAGCTGTATCTATAGACGCAATAACATATTGACCTGCTGTTATAAAAAATGAATCTCACCAATCAGAATTGAGAACTCAACATCACACACACATACCTGCTTGTGAACATCATCATGGATATCAGATCAACTATAAAATAAAAGGCTGTGATGGTAGTAATGAGGTTCCTCACACAATTTCAATAAGCATACTGCAAGTTATGCCAGAAATAATTCGACAGCGTCCCTACAGAGACAATATAACAAATGGACTGCTAGCATAATGTTAGCTGGCTAGCTAGCGATGTTTTAAAGTGTTTTGAATCAGGAGCTTCTTTCGGTTATAAATTTAGCTATGCTTTTTGTTCAATTTTATTCCTTTTTATATATACTGAGGTTAAATGATCCATCTGTAAAGGGGTAGAAAAGATGCACAAACCCTGCTTTTAGTGTGTATTTTCGTCAGGTAAGTTGCTCGTGCAACAAACTAAACAAATACACAATTTCACTTGGTTTTATTGCTGTTATTATTAGTATTACTGACTCCCTGGTGAACTGCCTAACTGTTTCCCCTCAAGCCCTGAAACATAATGTTATTCCAAGTCAAATTTTTATTTTCCTTACGGAGCAATTCTGCAAATAGCTCAGCAGTGTCACCTCCAGCTGTTTTCAGCTTCCATATGCAAAAAGAAGCTCAGGTCATGTTGTTAAATTACACCCTACAGTATATGAGCCACTCTCCTTCACTCTCACACACACACATACATACATACATACATACATACATACATACATACATATATATACATACATATATACATATGACAGCCGCCCCTGTAGCTCTAATGTCCCCCCCCCCATTTTATTGTCCAAGTGGTGTAGAGTTTTGTGTCCCACAGGATTGCAGCTGCCTCACTGCATTTTTCTCCTGATGTGGGTAAATGGTGGGTTGAGAGTCTCAGGTACCCATTAGAAAGAGACTTCTCACCCTAAACTTCAGTTGGACCACAGGCTATAATCTAAACCAGAATTGGTTCTCTACTGGGAAAAAGGCACTTCATTCGGTTTACACTTGAAACCAAAAAGTGAGATTCTATAGAAAAACCTTAGCCATAAATCCACCCTATATTAATCCATAGTAATATGTCTAAAGGAATATCTGTAATTTGAAGATTTTGGTACAAGTTTAGCCAGTTGATTGTATATACACTCCCAGTAAAAGGATTCAAACACCCTATATTTTAGCATTTTTGTTTAATTTTGTAATTTTAAATAGTCTCAATTCTGAAAATCTAACCACTTATATGAATTTTTTTAGATTAGAAATGTTCAAAACTTTATTCTTCACTCTGTGTAGACACTTTTGGCACACAGCATTTATGTCTTTTTAAGTTAATACTAGCGCTGTCTGTTAGCCTTATACCCTCCGAAGCCCTCATTTAGAATCCTGAGAGCAAGTTATGTTGTACTGTTTTGTCTAGTCCGTGGCAGTAATAGTGATTAATAAAGGAATAAAACACAGATGGTGTGCCGTTATAGCTAATAACTAATCAGTGACAGAGTGGTATGATGCAGCCTGATGTGAAGCAGATTTACTGGAAACACTCTGACGTGGATTATTTTCCAGTGACTGCACATCCTGTAAGTTACAGTTACAGCTTTAGCTCTGAATGGTACAAAGTGCTGACACTGGAGACTCCTTGAAAAAATGCTAAATAGACATCTCATGGAAAAGTTCACCATGTAAAAGAAAAAAAATGACACATTTTTAAAAAGCAGTTTATTTGGATCATCCTTCGTACATGTGTGTGTGTCTGTGTGTGTTGTTACTATAGAAACATTAATATTTTAGAAGCAGTGCATTAATATACACCTGTGATTTGTGTTGTAGCCGGAACTACTCTCAGAGCTGATGTTATAGGAAATTAACATCTATACACAACTACTTCTTGTCCCAAATCATAGTCTCTTTAACCCATAAGACGGATTGTGTACTGGATTATATGGATCATTGTAAATCAATAGGAAAAAAAGGAAGTACACAGATGCAGAGGAAATGATTTCCAGTAGTCTGATTGTTTACAACAGAAACGGCGACATTATATTTATTATATATATTATTTATTATATATATTTCTCCCTCTCTACCTGGCTGCTACTCCAGTAACTCCTACATCGATATACAGTATAAGCTTATCTGCTGAGTGCTATGTCCTAGTGTGTCATGTTTACATTCCCAGCTATTTATTATATTGTTATTCTTTTGCATTACTGTTATATCTGATGCTTTCATACTAGAACTGTGTACTGGTCGGCGCTGCACTGTTTCTTACTGTGCCTGTTTTAGTAGTTATTGTCCTGTCTTATTGTCCCGTTTTAGTAGTTATTGTACTGTCTTATTGTCTCGTTTTAGTAGTTATTGTACTGTCTTATTGTCTCATTTTAGAAGTTATTGTACTGTCTTATTGTCTCATTTTAGTAGTTATTGTACTGTGTTAGTTACTGTCCTGTTTTAGTAGTTATTGTCCTGTCTTAATGTCCCGTTTTAGTAGTTATTGTCCTGTCTTATTGTACTGTTTTAGTAGTTATTGTCCTGTCTTATTGTACTGTTTTAGTAGTTATTGTCCTGTGTTAGTTATTGTCCTGTTTTAGTAGTTATTGTCCTGTTTTAGTAGTTATTGTCCTGTCTTATTGTCCTGTTTTAGTAGTTGTGGTCCTGTCTTATTGTACTGTTTTAGTAGTTACTGTCCTGTCTTGTGCTGTTTGCACAAGTGCACTTTATGTAGAAATGTGTAGTGTCTGTAGTTCTGTGTTGTTTGATGTTGCACCATGGTCCTGGAGGAACGTTGTTTTGTTTCACTGTGTACTGTACTAGCTGTATATGATTGAAATGACAATAAAGCCACTCGACTTGATATTTACCGTCACCAGCAATGGAAAGAGTTTTTAATCAAAGTTTTAGTCAATGCTGCCGAAACTAAGCTTAACAACAAAGGTGCATCGTGGAAGAATTCATTCCCAGCTCTCAGGTTAAGGTAACAGTAACTGATGTTAGCAGTGATGATGAGTAGCTAGATATATAGTTCATAGTAGTGGATATGGTTTGTGTATTATTTATTATTATATTTACAGCATTTCCATTCATTGTTGTACAAATTAATTTGTGGAAAGAGGTGAAAGAGTTCGTTTTATCATGTCTAGGGGTAGGCGATTGTGAAAATGGTGCTGTGAGCTGGAAACAGAACGTTCTAGTAACTTCTCTGAAGATTTCTGAAGTGTCTGATGTGAGGCTAGGGTGCAGTTAGTTTAATCACTTGTCGTCTAATTTTGCTAATGTTAGCTAGCCGTATTTCTAGTTAACTGAGGACTTCTGATCGCATTTGTCTTTCTTTCACTGCACTGTTTTTGTTGCTGTAGCAGATGTAATGTTACCCTGCGGAAGCTCTTTCCTGGAAGTTAAAGTTTAGAAGTGCCAAAAGGAGCCATTTTATAGCTTTTGGGTTGTTTTTCTTCTTGCTCTAATACATAGCCAAACATTTTTTCTTCTTCTTCCTGTTACATGTGTCTGTCTCTGAGTAATTAGTGCACAAATCACTTCCAGACTTCGCTGACTGTGTGTGGTTGTGTGTGTGTGTGTGTGTGTGTGTGAATGCTATCACATTTTGTTGCACTGTTCACATCATTAGCATGCGGAATTCTTTGAGGTCGCTGTGAAATTGTGTCTCTGCGTCTTTCTGTCTAAGTGTGTGTGTGTGTGCATGTGTGTGTGTGTGTGTGTGTGCGTGTGTGTGTGTGTGTGTGTGTGTGTGTGTGTGTGTATTACATAATGATGTAGTAAAGTCTAAAAGAACTAATAGGGCTGATGATGGGACGTGGGAGAGACTAAAAATAGGCAGCGTGCCAGGGCACCAGGCGCTTACATAATCAAACGAGCCGAGCTAATGAGGTGGGCATATCTCTCTTTCTCTCTCTCTCTCACCCCCACTCCACCCTCTATCCATCTCTCCATCTCTCTATCTCCCTCCCACTCCCCACCCGCTTCATCTGCTAGGGTTCGAGCCTCATCTTGTCATTTCTCTCCTCTCTCTCTCTCTTTCGCTCTTGCTCTTTTTGCACTCTCATTCTCTCACTTTCTCTCTCTCTATCACTCTCACTCTCACTCTCCCTCTATGCTTTCTTGTCCTGATTTTTATGATGTAACTTCTACAGTGCCTCATCTGTCCATCTGCATGCCTGCCTGCTTGACTAGTAGCGAGCCTTTATCCTCTCGGTGCCTGGGTTGGAACCGAGTCATTATTTTCATCACCAGCTTCTCTCTCTCTCTCTCTCTTTCTCTCTCCCCCCCTCCCTGTTTCATTTTCTCCCATTCCTGTATCTGTCGATCTGTCTGAAGCTTCTCTCTCACTTGAGTCTGACCAGAAATGTACTTGTGAATAAATGTGGTCATATTACACAGCTGAATGACAGTATTCACATTTGTTAGAAACTTTTTTTGGGACTAGAGGAATCTAAGAATTAGTAGCAGGATGTGGCATATTGCATTGCAGCTCCATTCATCAGAATTTTATTTTAGAATTTTTATACTTCTCAGTGTTCCCTAATCGCATTGCAGGAATTTTAATAAAATATCTGCTCTGAGGAGAAACTCTGTAGATGATTCTGCTGAAAAAATGATATCGACCAAAAAGATCCAACCAATCAAGGATAAGTACAACTGTCACATATTATTTATACTCTGATCTAATCTGAGTCAGATTTTTAATTCTATCTATCTATCTATCTGTCTGTCTGTCTGTCTGTCTGTCTGTCTGTCTGTCTGTACCCTTTTTTCTTTCCCTCTTCTTTCCTGTCAGCTTCTGGAAACTACACACTCCACTGAACTGACAATAAAATATCTGAATTACTGCTGAGTTTTTGCTGGAAAAAGACTTAGCCATGCTCATGTGTCTTTGTTCCCTGAAAAGACTGAAAAATAAGTAAAATAAATATGTTTGTTCATAATAACAAATAGTTCTTCAGGGCATTTTTCAGAACCGATCTCCTGAAGAACGTGTATAAATTTTGATGGGACAAAGTTGAATTTTTATTAAAGACGACAGACGATAAACCTTAACTCAGGCTTCAACTTCTCATATGAAGTGAGTCATGTGACCAGCTCCACAGGTGTAAATGAAAGTCCATTTTGTGTTTTTCAGCTACTTCTCTCCTTCCTGTGTTTGTTGTCGTGCTCTGAGTTCTAAGTGTGATAAAGTGTGTGAAAGCTCAGTCTTATTGTGTGCCCGCTTTCAAAGCAGGTCAATCTTTTCATCTGCTATCTCACCCTGTCTCACCCTGTCTCACTCTGTCTCACTCTCATCACTCTGCCTCGCTCTCATCACTCTGTCTCACTCTCATCACTCTGTCTCACGCTATCTCACCCTGTCTCACTCTGTCTCACTCTGTCTCACTCTCATCACCCTGTTTCATTCTGTCTCACTCTCATCACTCTGTCTCACTCTCATCACCCTGTCTCACTCTCATCACCCTGTTTCACTCTGTCTCGCTCTCTCTTGCTCTCATCCCTCTGTCTCACTTTGTCTCACTCTCATCACCCTGTCTCACTCTGTCTCACTCTCATCACTCTGTCTCACTGTCTCACTTGCACCACCCTGTCTCACCCTGTCTCACTCTGTCTCACTCTATCTCACTGTTTTACTGTCTTCCTCTCTCACTCATTCTCTTATCACTCTGTCTCACTCTGTCTCACTCTGTCTTACTCTCATCACCATGTCTCACTCTGTCTCACTCTCATCACTCTGCCTCACTCTATCTCACTGTTTTACTGTCTCCCTCTCTCACTCATTCTCTTATCACTCTGTCTCACTCTGTTTTACTGTCTTCCTCTTTCACTCTTTCTCTTATCAGTCTGTCTCACTCTAACTCACTGTTTCTCTTACCACTCTGTTTCACTCTTTCTTTTATCATTCTCTTAATCTTTCTCTTATCCTCTGCCTCACTGTATCTTACTTTATCTCAGTCTGTTTCTCTTATCACTCTGCCTTGCTCTTTTCATTTTGTCTCTGTCTCGCTCTTTCATTCTCTCACTCTATCTCACTTTCACTCTGTCTCACACTGTCTTATTTTTTCACTCTGTTTCTCTCTTTTTTGCGCTGTCTCACTTGTTCACTGTCTCACTCTTTCTGTTATCACTCTGTCAGCCTTTTGGCCTTTTGGCCACAATTTCACATGTAGTGTGTGTTGTGTTAATATCCAAAAAATCCCAACATTTCCATTTCATTTCACCCCAGAGGACCAGACCACTCACCACAGACACTTCCTCTCTCTCTCTCTCTCTTTCTCTCTTTTTCTTGCTTTCTTTCTTACTTTCATGCTTTCTTCCTTCCTTCCACTCTGATCTCCTCTTTCAGTTCTTTCACCTTTAATCCCTTTCTACTACACTAAACTCAGTGTTCTGTTGTTTTTGGTGTAAAACACTGTTAGTGTTTATTTCATGGCTTTTTCCGGGCTGTTTTTTATTCCCCCTCTCACGATGGGGACTCGGACTTGTTCACGCCGAGGTTTGAGTCTCACCCCGGCGGAGACGTACAGCAAATCACATTATTGTTCCTGTTTCACATGAACACAGCCGTGAAATGGAGGGATGAGTAGAAAAAATAAGTATGAGAGTCCGTCTGTGCAGAGAGAAAACTGGGGCGCAGAAGGCTCGGTGTGTGTGTGCGCGTGTGTGTGTGTGTGTGTGTGTGTGTGTGTGTGTGGTCGGTTGATTGTGTTTCGCTGGCAGAGCGCAGTGCTGGCAGTAGATTTAAAGTGGGCCGTGTGTTTGTGCAGAAGTACAGCAGTAGTGCAGTCTCTCCTCAGTCTCTCCTCAGTCTCTCCTCAGCTCCTGGCACACGGCTGTGTGTTTTCCGACTCGACTCCTAACAGGGTTAATGGGGAATTTTCTCTCCGGAGACAGGAAGGTGTTATTCCGTTAATGCTTCGTGCGTTCTCGTGTCACTGTCTTGCTCTTTCCGCGAGCAATTTCCCTTCGCTAGCTTTCTGCCATGCCAATGAACAAATGGAGCAAACAACTAGTTTATAATATCACTCTCTCTCTCTCTCTCTCTCTCTCTCCATCTCACACACACACACACACTTTTTGTCTGCTGAATACAGTCTCTAAATACTATTTATTTATTAGTATATCAGTGTGTCTTCCTTCACACAGTGCATCCTCTTCTCCCATCACTTCCTCTCTGTCTGCACTACACTTTATTTCTCCCTTCATTTTTCCGCTCCACTTTTCCACACAGTCTATCAGTGTACATCCTTTCATCCGTTTTCCCTCCTTACTGTCACATCTGTCTATCTGTCTGTCTCTGGCTCTCTCTTTCTTACAATTTTTTTCTTCCATGCTTTCTTTTTCACTCTTTCGCTCTGTCTGTCTATCTGTCTGTGTGTCTGATTCGCTCTCTCTCTCTCTTACATTTTTCTTTCTTTAATGTTTTCTGTCTTTTTCTCTTTTTCAGTTGCTTTTCTCTCTCTCTCTCTCTCTCTCTCTCTCTCTCTCTGTCTGTCTATTTCTCTCAATGTCTCTTTCTCTCTGTCCGTCTCTATGTCTCTGTCTCTGTATGTCTCTATCTCTCTCTCCCTTTCTCTTTCTCTGACTTTCTGTCTCTCTCAGGCACACTCTCTGTCTGTGTCTCTGTCAGTTTTCTGTCAATTTCTCACACTCTGTCGCTATCACTCTCTCTTCTCTCTCTCTCTCTCTCTCTCTCTCTCTCCCTCTCCCCCTCCCTCCCTCCACTGGCACTCTTTCATTCTTGGCTTCTCCTCCTGTTTCTTTATTCCTTCACCCCTCACCACCCACTCTGACTTTTCCACAGCCGTCTCTGTGGATCAGATCACGCTACAGCCCAATCCGCCATCATCCTCTGATTATCCACACTCGTATCCAACAGAATCCCACACACACACACACACACACACACACACACACACACACACACACACACAAAACTAACTTGAAGACTGTTGAACATGTAGAAGCTCCCTCTTTACCTCTGAGTGCAGGTTTGTGTATATCTGGTTCTCTGTTTATCTCTGAGATAAACCTGCGTTCCAGGTGTGTAGAGAAACAGTCTTGAGGTGTGTATGGGACTGTATTTAAATCACACTCCCGTCCCCTCCTGCAAAAAAAGTTTCTCAATTTCACACGCAATATTTTCTAATGAACTTGGTTCTTTTTCTCAAAATATATTAAATCAGTAATTTGCACCATTGTGACCCTGACTAGGATAAAATAGTTACTGGCTATAAATGAATTCCCGAGCTAAACGAGCCACGAGTCCAATACGCTCACATGCTAATGAGTGTGACCTCTCTTCATCCCGCAAGCTTCCCCTTACAAAATAAAAATCACATTAATATCACATGATCATGTGAGGAATATGCAATCAGACATGAAAACCTTTTCCTGAAACATCATGTCTGAACTCAAATCATGTGAAAATGGGATCACAGGAAAATAAATGAATAATGTGGAAAAAATTAAATATGAAAAATGAAACCATATGAGCTACATGTGACAAATTAACATGACTATGAATGAGTTGTGTGAAGAAAAAAAAAATCACATGCATTGTGTGTGAAAAGCCCATTACACGAACAAAATGTGAAACATAAAATTCACATATGAAAAAAATTTCACATATGAATCATGTGATTATTGTAAAACAGTCCACACACAAACACACAAACACACACTGTGCATGGAGAAATATTAGCTTTAATCTCTAACTGAACACCTACAAGGTGACGATCAGCAGGGTAGGTGTGTGTAATAAAGCGCAATCCGCACACACACAGCCATGTGAGTGTCACTACTGTGCTGATGTGAGAATGATATCTGCTCAGTGGTGGTCTCTATAATTATTACACTGAGTGATTATAAACCTACAGAGTGACTTATAATTGATGAAATTACAACTGAGTTCATGTTCACATTATTATATCTAAGTGCCTACGCTTCAGTGAGCTTCCAACTAACTGTTGCTGTGCTAGCATAATGTCTGTTCCATATGTGCTTGTTGAACATCCCATTCCAGATTTAGTCCCTCTTTGCTGCTGTAATAGCCTCCACTCTCTACTCTCTCACTTTCCACTAGATGTTGGAGCGTGGCTGTGGGGATTTTGATCATTCAGCCACAAGAGCATTAGTGAGATCAGGCACTGATGTTGAGGAGGTCTGGGGTGCAGTCGGTGTTCCAGTTCATCCCAAAGGTGTTCAGTGGGGTTGAAGTCAGGGCTCTGTGAAGGACACTCGAGTTCTTCCACTCCAACCTTCACACACCATGTCTTCATGGAGCTCGCTTTGTGCACAGGAGCATTGCCATGCTGGAACAGGTTTGAGCCTCTTAGTTGGAGTGAAGGGAAATTTTAATGGTACAGCATACGAAGATAAATTGTGTGCTTCCAACTTTGGGGCTGAATAGAATCAAAGGAACAGTAGAAGAAGTCATGAATGAAAGAGTGCCGAGAGAGAGAGAATGTGAAACTGAAAACTAAGCCTTTACTACAGCTAGTCATCTTCATTTGTGCTTTGCTCCAAAGTTCATGCTGTTTTCTAGAAGAAGGAATTACTTCTTACTACTTAAACAAATGGAGAAAGTCTGAGAGAAATTTAAATCAATACAGAAAACATCTCAAGACCGGACTCAAGTGCTAGATTATACACAGCTACAGAAAAGTTCAATTGAAAATACAGTGGATGAGTACAGAGCCACTGAGTGGTTATTGTTGAATAAGGCATGGCCATGAATTGATACACAGTATTGAGGTCACCAGTTAATATTTCAAGGCTGCAAGTGAAGCATCCTGTCATTATCGTGAGTTAAGTCATGGCCACAAATTGTGTACTTTGTGCCCTTGACTTAATATGTTATATAGAATGTTATACTTAATATGTGATCTTCAGGTTATTATTTGGCAGGGACGGGTGGCAGAGTCTATTCACGTCGAGAATTCTCATATGTGATGAGGGCTAATGGTTTATCGAAACTCCAGTGACTACAGTGTGTCTTTATACATCAGTTCAAGATTGAAGTGTAATGTTATCAGTCATATCTATGATGCGGTTGCTGTAGCCATAATCATCTTATTCAATTTACTTCTCTCAATTTTTTCATCTCAGTTATTTTAAATTACAAAAGTTGCCATAAGTACATTGTGGCAACAAAATAGAAAATGATCAAAAATATGTTGTTTTGTAACATGGCTGCCATACGCCAGTCATTAAGCTGTAACACGTGACATTCTTGATAGATTTGCATGAAACTTATTGTTAAGCTTATTCAGGACTAGACGCTGAGGATATCCGCTGAGGTTGGGGTGTGGTCCTCCACAGGGGGCGGAGTTAGATTCAAATAACTAGTTTTCAGGCTCTGTACTCCAGGGAGTGTACTGCATTATTTGGGATTTCTACTGTTAGCTGGGTTATTTCAAAAACATGGCCACCATGAGCCAATCAGTTTGCAGCATGCACTTCACTGTGTTTACACTAAGGTACCATTATGAACAGTATGTTCTCTGTGGTTGCTTGAGTGTTCTATGCAACTTGGCAAGAACTAGCCACTGGGGCACTGTTTGCAAAGGGTGCTTGGCCTCCGCAGATCGCCATTTATTTATTTATTTATTTATTTGTTTATTTATTTATTCATAACTGTTGAGACTCAGTTCGCAAGATGGGATGGGCTACCACTAAGAAGTGGTAGCCCATCCCATCTTGCGAACTGAGTCTCAACAGTTATTATATGATCTTTCTTTCTTTCTTTTTTAAATTTTCCTAATTTTAAAATACCTAATTTTTCCCCCTATTGAGTGGTAGTCCATTTCAGATTTCTAATTAAGTCTTTCCAGTTATTATTTTATTTTATTTATTATTTTATTCATTTTTTTTTACCCAAAGTTCTCCCAATTTACTGGTAGTCCATTTTGTGGTAGCTCTTTCCAGCTTCCTAATTAAGCCTTGCCTTTATCTGTCTGTCTGTCTGTCTGTCTGTTATTTTTAACCCAATTTTCTCCCAATTTAGTGGTAGCACTTTTCAGGTTTCTTGACATTATTATTTTTTTCATCAAACTTTTCCCAATTTAGTGGTAGTCCATTCCATTGAAACGCAACAATTTTTATATTATATTTATTTTTATTTTAGTTTAGTTTAGTTTAGTTACCTAATTTTGTTCCTACCTAATTTTACTGGTAGTTCTTTACAGCCTTCTAATTAAGTAATTTTTTTTTACCCAATTTTCTCCCAATTTAATCCATTCTCTTTGCTAACTTGGTCTCACCAATTATTGTTATTTTTTATTTTATTTATTTACCCAATTTAATGGTAGCCCATTCCAGCAAATCGAGCCTCGCCCAATTTTGTATACAAGAACTAATAAATGCACGTTTGGTTGTCACTGTTATTGAGCTGAAGGCCATCACTCCACCCTGAGATCAGTGCCAGTTGCTTGGCTCCCTGGGTCTGCCCTGGCTCTGTCCTGGGTCAGTCCTGGGTCAGTCCTGGGTCTGCCCTGGCTCTGTCCTGGCTCTGTCCTGGGTCAGTCCTGGCTCTGTCCTGGCTCTGTCCTGGCTCTGTCCTGGGTCAGTCCTGGCTCTGTCCTGGCTCTGTCCTGGCTCTGTCCTGGGTCAGTCCTGGCTCTGTCCTGGGTCAGTCCTGGCTCTGTCCTGGGTCAGTCCTGGGTCAGTCCTGGCTCTGTCCTGGGTCAGTCCTGGCTCAGTCCTGGCTCTGTCCTGGGTCAGTCCTGGCTCTGTCCTGGGTCAGTCCTGGCTCAGTCCTGGCTCTGTCCTGGGTCAGTCCTGGCTCTGTCCTGGCTCTGTCCTGGGTCAGTCCTGGGTCAGTCCTGGCAGCTTTGGCATCACCATAAGACTTCATTTTTAAGCTCATGTGATCATCAGCGTTCCACACAAAAATATTGACTCACACATGCTGCAGGTGTTAGTGGATTTATTGGAATCCCTTGATATTTGTCCAAACACAGTTATGGCAATATTTGAATCAAGATATACAGTTTAGAGGAACTAGTTGCATCTGTCGTTTGCTGATGTTGAATATTTCCGTACAGTTGAGTGGGTTTCGCTAACCAGTAGTGTACAAAGCATTAGAATTAAAAAGTCTGTCAGAAAAAAGAAAGTCCAATATGAACAAGAAATGGGTTTTCATCACAAACAGGAGGAGGAGGAGGAGGAGATATGGCTTTGTCTCTTGGAGCTGGACTCATTATCCAGCATTAAGTTTTTTCCCCAAAAACATGTGACACACTGGACAAAAAAAATAAAATAAAAAAGGGAGCGTTTTGACTGTCCTTCATTAACAGTCCTGCACAGAGACATGAAGAAGAAGAAGAAGCTGTGTGTGTTTAACGTGGTGGTCTGAGACAGGAAACACACTTTGCCCTTACGTCGCAGAAAGACGCGCAAATGCTTTTATACAAATGCATAGTATCAATATTATAGAAAAAAAATGTACAAAACAGTTAAGCGCTACCTCTGTGCAAGATGAAATCAAATTTCAAATGAAACAGAAGAAAGATCGCCGCTTCCTGGATGGTTCTGAGACCCAAACAGTACGAGTGTGTGTCGTCTCCAGCACCATGACTGAATTTAATCTCTTGAGGTCGTCGTAATTCAACTCTGTCATTCGATTTGTTTTTAATTTTTATAGTCTGAATCTTAACTTCCTTGTCTTTAAGTCTATAAAGTCCTTCCTGTGGTGTGAACAGACGATGCGAGGATTTCTAATGTCCACATCTCACAGTGTGCATGTTCTTCCTTCCTTCCTTCCTTCCTTCCTTCCTTCCCTCCTTCCCGCCTTCCTTCCTTCCTTCCCGCCTTCCTTCCCTCCTTCCTTCCCTCCTTCCTTCCTTTTGATCTAATCCAAATCTGAGGAAGCATTACTAAGCGTGTGGCTGTTCTAAAATGGACAAATGCTGGATGACAGAGTGATTTGCGGCAACCAAAAGCATAGCAAAGTTTGGCAACGTGTTTGGCGATTGTTATTTCTTTAATTTAGCGTGCTGTATGCGCCAGCACCCGGTTCGAATCCCTTCGCTTAGCAAAGCAAAGGGAAGAAACCAGCATAAAAAAAACAGGTTTAGTCAATCTCACATTCAGATTGTAAAAGTAGCTCTCAGGTACATACAATTTAATGTACATTCATATCACTCATAATTACAGGGGCGTTGAGCTAAATTCATACACACACACAAGGAGCGACGAAATAAAAATTCAAAATGAAAGGGGAGTCACTAACATTTTTTTCAACTTCCAACAAATGGTTAAAGTAGAAATGTTCCATACAAAGCAACAAAATAACGCACTGATTTATTTACAATAGATAGATACTGTAAAATGGTAACTCACGCAAGATAAAAAGGCACAGTTTCCCTTCTTAAATACACTGTAAACATCTTCAAAAAGCATGCATAAACAATTCACTTTACAAAAAAAAAATTTCTTGGATAGTCTTTGTAGACAAAGTACTATTTTCTTTTCTTTTTTTAAACCAGCAAAATAGATTTCTCTCAAAAATACTTTGCCATACATCCTATGAACCTTTCAACATTTATTCTCATTTACATATATTCATATGTATTTATGTACTTATATATAAAAAGAAATCAGAAAAAAAAACAGGGAGCAGAAGTTAAAAAAAAGAGAAAAGGATCAAATATTTGACAACTTATTTTCCTTTACATACTTCTCACGTTCATCAGCGCAGTAGCAGTGTATGTACACAAACAAGTGACACGGGACTGATTGGGTCTAAAGAACCGTTCTGGCTTCTCTATATTCCCACTTTATCATCGTTTTACACTTCAACAGCAAGCATGTAAACTAACAATGTAACACACACACACACACACACACACACACACACACACACAGGGCGATGTGAAGAAAAGTGCCTTATCCCATTCCCTCCCTCCCCACACGTCATATTACTGAAACAAACCCAACACACACCGGTCCTCTCCGACATCACATTATATCTGCTGTGCAAATCAGAAGCTAATCACGCGGCAGGAGACGAGTCACTGAAACATGTGTCCAAATATATCACTAAAATACTGTAAAAATATTACTAATAACACACAAATAATCATAATAATAATAATAATAATAATAATAATGCTGTAGTTATTATTGTTGCAATACATATATTATTACTATTATTTTTAATATAAGTCCATCAACTGTGATAATAATAATAATAATAATAATAATGAAATAAGAGGTTATTAAGGAATGAATAATAATATAATAATAATAATAAAAATTATTATAATAATCATCATCATCATCATCATCATCCTCATTACTATTATTATTGGTGTGTATTAGTGTACTTTAGTGATATTTGTGGAGATGTTTGCGTGAATCCGGTTGGGAACGCTTTCCGAGCGACGCCCCTCAGCCTCCCGTCCGTCTCCTCTGTCACCGTCTTACATTACAGCATTACAGAACAAACTCAAGCTTTTTTTTTTCCTCTCACTTTCATCAGTAGCATCACTGTTTCACCTCCACAGTTTTATTAAACAGTAGGACTTCCCCCAAGTGGACTAATTATAACCGGATACGAAAGGAAACGTCCTCTGTACAGCAACATAAATGTGGAAACTATGAGTATATGTGCAACATTATTTCTGCAGCGTGTATACGTCCGAAGCTGGAGGCTACTGTAGCTTTTAGTGCTGTTTAGTGTTGTTAGTGTTTACTGTATGAAAGCTGTACGCGTGAGAATAGAGCAGTTCTTCTTCTTCTACATCTAAGTGTACATGTGCAGCTACTGAAAATCTTACACCTAGGGTTTTTCTTTTTTTTAAATATTAAAAGCACCGTGTTAGAACCAAAGAGACTGTTTTTAAAAAAAATGTAATTACACTCTTTTAATGCTTCTTTTTATTATTATTATTATTATTATTATTATTATTATTAACCTAAAAACTTCATTTCATTGTCACAAGGGAGCTGGTTTAGTAGCTGTCTGTAGTGTGATTAGATTATGATATATATTTAACAAAACACTCTGGCCATTCTGATTGGTCCCTGAAACTGGTGGGTGGGGCTTAAGTATGTTTACTGGAAATACGCATCGATTACACAGAGACAATCACTGATAAATTAAATAAATTTTATAAAAAATGACTTTAATTTCTGGTGTCGGCATCAAAGAATTACACAAAAGAAGTTTTTTTTTTTCCCCAAACTAATCTTCATCTTCAAGAACTTTTCAAACTAATCTTATTATCTGTAACATATATGTGATTACCTCAAACAAGAATGTTGAGTTTTCTTGTACTGCGAAAAGCACAGAATATTATTTATAATGAAAGTCTAAGGACAGTTGTTCAATAAAAAAGTGACTATGTAACACAAAGCTACAGCAATACACTCTAAAATGGCTGCCAAGTGGCACAACAGAAAAGCGTTAGCCTTATCGTCAGGAGATTGCGAGTTTGAATCTCAAAAATATCACAGCAATCCATGGCTGGGAGTCAGGAGAGTAAAACTGGCTGTGCTCTCTGGGTGGGAGGGGCATACTCTCTTTCCCCTGTCAATCACAGCTTCACTAGCAAATCGTGAGTGTCTGTGAGCTCATGTATGTGGAAGAGGGCAGATGGCGTTTTCCTCTGTGTGTGTTACGCTGCATTGTGATGCAGCAGTTTCAAAAGATGTGGTTCACGTGCCTTGGAGGAAGCACGTGTTATCCTTCACTCTCCCCAGTTGACGTCTGATAGGGCAGAGCTTGCATGTGGGCGGGAACTGACCAAGACAATCTAACATGAGGACGTGTCTAACATGTCCTAACAAAATGTACTCTCCTGGGCAAGAAAAATGGGCCAAGCCCAACATGGCTTTTAATTGTCAAATCATTGGTCAGGAAATTAGCAAGAATTGAACAAAACAGATAAAGGAGCTTAGTATGGGAAGCTTTTCCCTTTGATTTCTTTAAATGTTTAAGCCTTGTGGCCCACGATGGGCCACATCAGGTGCGGCAGTTAACCAAATAATGACTAATCTTTTAAGAAAAAAAAAAAACATCCCAGAAGATATTTTCGGAAAATGTTGTACACCCAGACGTGTTAGTTTGAATTTTCACGAAACATTTTAATCATTATCACTATATTACCGTTGTGTACAAGAAAATTATATAAGTGAATTGCCCTGCTTCTAGCTTTTCCCCAAACACTTCACTGCAGCAAAAGTAAAGGAGCGAATGGTGGCACAGGAGCTCTCAGGAGTGCATTTGTTTCATCATTGCTCATTTTCTGACCAATGATTTGTTGTTAAGACAATTAAAAGCCATTTTGGGCTTGGCCCTTTTTTTTTGCCCAGGCGTGTACACCCAAAACACGATAATCCAGACTCCTGTATTGTGGATTTTCCTCGTGATAAATTTCAGCAGTCCTGTAAAATGAGTACCAACAATTGTATCATGTAATATTCAAATAAACTTCAACCAGTGTTGAATAATTGTTGCAATGCATTGACAGTTGTAAGGGGTCTGGTTGTGCTTGGAACGCATTACAATTGAAATAACAGGAAATAGTTTTATGTTTTACGGAAATTCATTGGAGACACATCTTTCCGTAATGCTTTATATCCACTTATTGGGGTTGGGTGTAGTTTTATACAACGTTCCAATATTGGAGCGAAACATTAAAATGTTATTTGTGTTACATTCGCTTTCCCAGAAAGGTTTTGTGGTATCCATGTAGTGGAAACAGGTGACTGTTAAAGAAAAACCGTAAATTTTCATCAAATTATTGAATGAGTTCTTCAGTTCTAAATAGCTTTGAGGGGGAAATTCATGAAAGTGTTCTACCAAAATATGTTTCACATAAACTTCATAACTAATTAATGCCACAACAACAGCCTTTAGACTTCCATCATGAGTGAGTCTTGAGTAACCTTCATTAATTCATTGATTCATTCACCATCGACACGCTTGTCTTTGGTAATCACAGATACACTACAGATACAGTGGATAAGAGATTCATTTTAAAAGATGCTGGAGTTTTCCTTTAACTCTGAATGAACACATTATAACCTGTTCGATCTATTGTACTGGAGTTGCACATTTTATTTTATTTTTTTCCCTGATACGCTTTCTGTCTGGCCTGCCATGAGACATCCTTTGATATTCGGAGCAAAAGATTGTACAGAGAATAAAAGAACAGCTGATCACTCGAACAAAGCAGTGAAGAGATTTAAGTGTATTTTTTTTTAAACTCTCAACAACTTATTGTGTTAAACAAAACTAAATTCTGCTCTGATGGTCTTACTGATTGTTTAGCATTTGCGCTGTCTGTGTAGTGAAATAGAAATTCATTTCCTGGAGCAGTGTACTGAGCATCTCCTTTACCTCAAGGTCATAAAAACAAAGCCCTTCTGTGCTTTTCGTTCATCGTATTAGTCGGTTATTTTTTTCAGAGAGCTACGTTAGGGATGTGACTGCTCCTTCCCTCATCTGTACCCAAAGACTACAAAAAGTTTCTTGTTATTTTTCATTTTAAAATAAGAAGGGCTTGCATATCAGTTCAGGTTTGATTGTTCTGTTCATTTAAACAAGGGTAAAAGCCGGTGCACACTGCTCTGTGGTTTAATACACACCAATTAGACACACTTTTCAGATTTTAGGTAGTGTAGCCCTTGGAAAATGTCCTCGCTTTGCCTCTTTTTTGTCCAAAAAAACCCCATAAATAAAACCTGTTAATGATGATACAGTTGCTACAGAAATATACTATAGACAGTAATTTTTTTTAAATATTTTTCTCTTTTTCTGTAAATTGTAAATCCAAAGAGTAAGTATGTGTAGTGTTGAGATGAGTCAAATAATATAAATGCCTCCATATTTCATTGCAGGTTGTATGTAGAGTGTAGAGGCAAGGACATTACCGTGTCTCCGTATACAACTGTGTTTTAGTATTATTTATACACTTGTACCTGTGCACTACAGCTTTACCAAAGAAACATATGGCTTCATATCCATAGATAGTCAGCATTGTCTTTGGGGGCAAGGAGAAATGAACTCTAAAGTTCACTGGCTGGCTACAGACAACTCGACTCTCTCTCTCCGTCTGTCCCTGCGCGGGGGGTTTAGGTTGGCGTACGTACATCTGAGCCTCCGCTCGTGCCTGACGTTGTGCATAGCAAGCTGGCCTGGCCCACGTGGCCTTCTCTTTCTCCCTCTCTTTCTTACTTTCTTTCTTTCTGAGGGTTTTGGTGTCCTCTCTTCTGCTTCTCATTCATTCCTTCATCTCTTCATTGCTTGTTTATTTATTTATTTTTCATCTCCAGTCACTTCTTGTGAAAGTAAAGGATGTGTGTGAGGCCCGACTCCACCTTTGGTATCTGGTCACTGATGATCTCCACCAGCATCTCGGGAAACTCCACCTTCAGAGCCTGAGACTCGCGGAAGGTGTAGAAGCAGAAGTCTAACAAGTTTCCCACCAGCTGCAGTGACACAAAGAAAGCGTGATTAGATTCAGTAATAGTTTCGCCAATAAAGCTAAAATTCACTACCAATTACTGAAAGCTTTGGTTTCCTCCGCATTTGTTGGATTAAGTAATGATTCAGACCATTATTTTAAGGCTGTTTTTAGAAATATATTAAATGTAAATCACCTCCAAACCACTCCAGTGATATACACAGCATTATCCTGATTTTTATTACTCCATTCAGTGTTGTTTCTCGCAATCCAGCATGGCGGACGGTGACATACAGCATGGCTCAGCAATTCTTTTTAAATTTTCACGAAAGTTTACGCAAAAACTTTACGCAAAAAGTCTAATCAAGTTAAAAAAAAAACTCAGGCTACAACAAAAATGATTAGCATTTTCTTAAACATGGTATATGGTAAATAATATGCTTTTTAATATTTTTTCTTATATGCTGATTTGACATATAATAATCTCATAATGCAAAATATTAGATACCTCTTTTTTCAGTCAAGATATCTTCATTAGGTAAGATTTGTTTCAGCAGTTTTTAGTAAATCTCAAATTTTAGCAAATTACTAACATTTCCTATAATAGGATTACAATAAATCAAATATACGATTATTAAACTTATTTCTAGACATTTTAAAAACTAATCTCAAGCTCGAAATAGTCGATATTTCTAGAAAGAAGCAAAATGATCCGCCAATAAAATAAGAAAATTGGTAACTTGAAATCAGTTTTTAAAAAATGTCAAGAAATAGCTTTAATAATCTTGTGTTTGTGCTTTGTGGTCATCTTATATGGTCTTATATACAATACTAGATAGATTTGACCATATTTGAGACATTTTCACTTATTATTATTTGCATTTTTCAAGTATTTTCCAGCAGTTATGTTTTTACCCCATTTTATTTTTTACTTGCTAAATTCAGTTACATTCTGTATGTGATTTTTAATTTTTTTTTTTTAAAGTCCATTTCAGTTGCATGCCATTTTGCAAACCATCTAAAAATCTATATCTATATAAAAATCTATCTGTATAATTTATGCATGATAGGATAAAGGAACGCTTTGACAAAAAATATATATATACATATACATGTATATATATATATATATATATATATATATATTTCTTTTTTCATTAGTGTTATTTGGTACCAGTGATGGCGCTTTTTTTTTTTTGTTTGTTTTGTTTTTTTTTTTTTTGGGTAGCCTTTGGCTTCAAGCGATGGCTTCACTAATGTTTCACCATGTTCATTCATGTTGGTGTTGTTTGATTGAAGTGAACCATTACCATTACTCATTATCTGATTAACACTGAAGTCCTTCTTTATGAACTGCCTTCCTGGAACCTGTTCTATCAATTGATCAGTGAGGTTGATGACGACAGAGCTGTGTTGGTGTTGTTGTTTTTGGTTTCTGCTTACATCATGCATGGCGTCCAGTAGCTTGGTGAGCTGGAAGAAGCGCTGCCACGTCTGTCCCGAGTTGTTTGTTGCTTTGCCCACAGAACGCCGCAGCTCCTTGATGTAGTTCACCCTCATCTCCTCGAACGCAGCCTGGTTCTTCAGGCCATCCTTGGGCACTGTTAAACAGCACAGAATACACACCGTTAAACATATTTCCACAGTGATCCTACTCTTCCAAAACAGGAATAAGGGCACACGTTGCCAGTGCCATTGATGAGATGCACCACTCTTTCAGAGCAGCCTGGAGTTTTTTTTCCCCTCATGCTGAAGTTTATGAGTCTGGGCTGAACACTGGTGTGACCTGAATATTTCTGCAGGAGATAATTGAAGTCTGTCCTTGTTCAAATGTGAAAGATGTTCTGCTTCTTCAGCAATGAAAGTGAAACAGTTCAATATTTATGTTAATACATGACTGAAAGCTCTGTATTTATAATGCAAGATGCTATTCATTGTTGTTGCCATTTTCTTGATTGCCAAGAATGTGTATTGCATCCAGAAGCATTTTTCAGAACCTGATCTCATGGGACGTTAGTACAAATTAGAACAAACAAGAATGATGTGGCCATTGCTTTGTAATAAAGTCATAATGACAAGCTGTAAACACCAACCTCACTCTAAATAAAGGAAAAAAGGTAACAAACTGTACTTCTCCTTATAACTGGCTTTTTTTGTTCCCTTTACTATCGTTTACTTGGGAAAGTGCATAAGCTGTACATTTAATTACCCTTCAGATGAAAGCTTTAAAGGTACTTCAGTGGCCTTACAGTCCAAATAAATGATTTTATAGCTACTCTATGCTCACATTTCCAGGTGAAATATACATACTAAAGGTAGGAAAGATGCACCATTGATGTTTGAAAAGAAAAAGTACCATTTGGTTCTGTAGAGTGTAGTATTAGTGTCTAATTACAAACATGCACGCCACTTGGCTGCCGTACTGGACCTCTCTGTCTGTGCTGTGTAATGAATTATAGCCTCATCTATGAACCCGATGTAAACAAATCCCTCAAAAAATAATAATAGATATAACAGAAATGTCAGGGTAAGCTGCAGGTTCCTACAACAACAACCGATTTAAGTGTTGTCATGAGCCACGTGTAAGCATTACAGTAAAAGTGTCATGTCATTGCTTTCAAAGTTAAACAATACGTGACGTTAGCTTGTGCATGGGTTGTTCGAGGTTACTCACAAGTAATTTTCAATAGCTAAGTTAGCTAGCTGATGTTTTTGCTAAGTTGCATTAGTTTGTGTAGAGCAAATACTGTATGACTTGTGTTTAGATAACATCATAAAGTTGTAAGCAGGTCTAAATTATCAGAGTATTCGAGTCTACAGGTTACGGGGGATTATGGATTCAGAAGGTAAGACTTTTAATTGTTTGGACACTACACCAATGTATTATGGGAACAGACATGCATTGGAAATTCTACACTGGGGTATTTACATACATTTGTAAACATCCAATTCCATAAAAATTTGTACGAAGAACCCGATAAGTGACTAACACGACTGAATGGCGACAGCAGCTACTTTGTTTATGGCTATAATTAAGACCCAAAAATGAAAGTGGTTATATTTAGTTTCATACCAGTGCTTCAGATTACAGTCAGACATCTGTTTGTTTGGGGGTTTTTTTTTTGACATGGTGGAATAAAAACACACTTCCTTGTCCTGTCATCTTTCTTCTTGTCATCACTTTTTTTTTTTGTAATCAAGCCATGTTGTCAATTTGCTAATCAGATCAGAGAGGCTAAATAAATACAAGGAAAATCTGAAAACGCTCCCCTTCCTGATGTAACGTGTCTAGCCCTGTAGCTAGTCTCTGGACTGATGAGCTGCCTTTAGCTAAATAATTTGCATAATTTACATGTGATTGGATAAACAAAAGCCAGTCCGTGAATGACAACCAGTTTTATTTTGGTTTTTTCCCCATATGTTTATCAGCTCTGATGCAGTATTTGTTTTTTCAAGTCCTCGATTGGGTCTGCTGAAATACTTTTCAGTTGCTGTTCTGTTGCACTATACACTCAGGCATGATTATAAAATGGGGAAATTCCTTAGCTAATAATTTACTAGTATATAGTAAACAGGTGTGGTTTGGGCTATAGGTCATGTAGGGATATAGCGTCGATTTAATATGTGAACAGAAGTCATGTAGAAGAATCTTTTTAGTTCGATTCTCATGTCAGTTTGCTTTACACCAACTGTTTGTTACATATGTCTCTTTCCATGCTGTGTTCAAATCCCCAAGGAATTTGTTGTAAGTGCCACATGTATTTTAAATCCTATCTCAGTGCTAAATGTACACCAGGTCTGTGTTTGTCCCGTGCTTCGTGCAGAGATGTGATCGCTCGAGTGTTCCTTCCGCTGATTGACAGGAATGAGTTAAACCCCTCCTCGCCTCTCGCTCTGTTTTCTTCTCTCCCACTGACCCACATCTCTCAGCATCATTAGCCTCCAGCTGGTATTTAGTGCTCCGGCGAATGGAAAGTGATGTGATTATGAGCTGCTAAAGTTTGTAGCCATCATAAGAAGTTGTAAAGGGTTATTTATTTCACTTTCACCCCTCCTTTCTGTCAGCACTGCCAGAGCTCTATTAGGCAAAGCCCTGTATAAAGAGGATAAAGAGGAACCTGTGACCAAGTGACGAGGCACTGCTGCCTCAAATTACACAGCATGGTATCTTTCGTGTGTGTGTGTGTATATATATATATAGATAGATATAGATATATAGTCAGGTCCGGAAGTATTTGGACAATGACAGAGTTTTTGTGATTTTGCCTTTATACACCACCACCTCTTATAGATTTATGTTGTTTTTTCAGCCTAATGATGGCCTCCTTCACTTGCATTGAGATCTCCTTGGACTTCATATTGGTAGCTCCAGTCGAACAGCTGCCAAATGCCAACTCGATACCTGATATCAACTCCAGACCTTTTATCTGCTTCATTTGTCTTGAAGTAACGAGGGAATGGACCGCACCTGGTCAATTAACTTCTTGTCAGTCAATTGTCCAAATACCTTTGAGCCCCTGAAAATGGAGGTACTTTGTTAAAAATGGCTGTAATTCCTAAATGGTAAATGCCATATTTTTGTGGAGCCTCTTAAAATACAGCTGAAAGTCTACACTTTGATCACATCTTGATTGTTTTATTTCAAATCCATTGTGGTGGTGTATAAAGGCAAAATCACAAAAACTCTGTCATTGTCCAAATACTTCCGGACCTGACTGTATATATAGTGTGACAGTCCATTACTGAAACTGAGTCCTGAGAGAAAAGTGATCTTTTCTGGTTTTATAGTACAGACCATGGCATGCTGTTATAGGAAAATAATCAGTAATGGTGCGGTGTGATCCTGTCTGATGTGAAGCGGGGTTACTGTTATCACCAAGTTTATTATTTTCCTGATAACAGCATGTTCTAACATCTTTTATTCCTCTTATTCCACAGTAATTTGCCAGATTTTTTTTTTTTACTTAGTCATGAATGACGTCATACTTTTTATCCCTTTATAACTACATTCAATGTTGTGGAACATCCACATAACAAGTTTGTTCTTGTTCTCACTTACATTATAGCAGCTATAAACAGTTATTCCCTCACCAACCTCCCTTTTTCTCAACTCTCTCTTGAAGCTTGTCTTGAAGACTTGTCTGTATTGGAAAACATACAGCTTTACCTCTGACACTGGAGACTCCTTCCATAAATGGAACTTACAGAAGACTTCACAATATCAACAACTGCACATTTTTAAATTTGTTTATGTGGAGCATCATAAAAGTCCCTGTATAAGTTGTTACTATAGAAACAATAACGTATTAGAACTGCTGTCAGAGCTGCAGTTATAGAAAATTAATCAACATCTTCTGACCAGAGCTGTGGTATCAAACTTATTAATACATTTCTTCAATCTCATAAATACACTTTTTAGATGTTTGAGAAATCCTTGAAGAAAATGAAAATATGTCTGAACATCTGTTCATGCCATTTGCTTCATTTCTGAAGTCTCTGACACAGATAATGAATTGAAACGGTGGCGTAAGTACACCCCTGACATGCATTGTTAATTGTTGTCATCTGTTAATGACTAACACTCGATACGATCTCAATTAGTACACTGCTTTCTCACATGTGCACTATAACTTCCTACTGCTTTCTGAACATAAGATATTTCTATTACTGGAAAGTGATGCAAATGTGTTAAAATAATCAAATAAAGCTGCATTCTTTTTTAACTCATTAAAGAGAAGCAGATCTTTTAGACTTTTGAGACTCGACTGTATTTTAATGATTAAATTAACAAGGCAGAGTCTCGCAGACTGACCTACACTGTGACTACAGGTTCTCCATCAGAAACCTCTTTTGAGTCTGAAGCCTATTTTTACTTCTTCTAGCAAATAGCAAGTCGACTGGAAATCATTTATTTTTTGACTCTCTGCCAATGCTGAATATTTGGGATTCAATCATGGCTTTTAGAGATGCTGAAAATGTTCAACTTGTGTGGCTGGAAATGAAATGTCAGTGTAACTAGATGACATTTTTTTAAAAATCCTACGTTTCTACATTTGTATACATTGTTATCAATAATATATGGTATATTGTAGCCTATAATATCTCACTATATACATAAGGAAGTCTAATAATAATAATAATAATGATCTCTTTATACCACAGCACTGTTGAGACGTTGATTCTGATTGGTCAGAAGGTGTTGATGAATTTTCTATGACAGCAGCTCTGACAGAAAAGCAGCCGCAAAGCAAATCAGGTTTATATTAATGCGCTCGTTCTAAAGCTTTATCGTTTCTATAGCAACAACTCATACAGGGACTTGGTTGACAGATGATTGACATAAACAAATTAAAAGAATGAGTGTAATCGTTGATATGGTTGATATGTTTCTTTCGCATGTTTGGAAGGAGTCTCCAGTGTCAGCGTTTGTAAAGGTCAGAGGTAAAGCTGTAACTTCCTCCACAGGATAGTCTTCAAGACAGACATCAGTGACAGGAACATGATAAGCTGTGTGTTTTTTTTTGTCTTATTAAATTGAAGAGAGAGAGAGAGACAGAGAGAGAGAGAGAAGCTGGTGAGGGAATGACTGGTGACATATATGCAAATACAGACGTAAAATTAACTATAAATGGATATAAGGTATGAAGTGTCATTCATAAATAAATGAAAAGTGTTGCCCTGGTATATGAGGAATCAATCACTTGGGGACAGGAAAATAATCACCTGCATTGTGGAAAACTCCACTTTGCAGCATGCCGGATCTCACCACTCCCTCCGACTGCATTACGGCTGCCACCAGGGGGCGAATATTTTACCCTTCATATCCCGAGGCTGAGTGTGTGCCTGGGAAACATTCGTCTCATAACCACAGTTATCAAACCATCTGACTGTATGAATGTTAGTCTAATATTAGCTTTTCTCACAATGACTGACATAATTCAGGTGAAAGAATCTGATATGTGCTTTTTGGATGCCAGCCCAGATCTCTTTTTTGCATTTCTGATGGTGAACCGTGATAAACGTGAAAAAACAGGAATGAGACTTCTGTCAATTCCAGCAACTATTCACGTCCACAGCACGTAGGCTGAACGGCCAAGTCTTGCTCACTCCGACCTCCTAAGCCTCTCCTCCTCTCCCTCCTTCCCTCCAAATGCTCCTGTTTGAGGGAAGTGGAGAAAAAAGCAGCAGTTGGAGCGCAGCCTGTAGCTTGGCTGGATTTTATTAAGTACAGCAGGGCTCTCTGGAGGAGCTTCAGAGGATCAGGAGAAATAACGGCGCTATGAGAACTCCAGCTCAGACTTCACCTGACTTCCACGCATGCACACACACACACACACACACATACACACACACACATACACACAGAGAGTCGGACCAGGAAGTGTTTCAGAGCACTCATGTTCAGGGTACAACATTTTCTATAAGGAACCATGAACATGTTTATAGTGTGTTATGAAAATCACTGCACCTCACAGCACTGCCAAAGAAATGCAGTATCATTTTAATCAGTCTGGTTTTGTTCCTTCCTTCCCTCCTTCCTTCCTTTCTTTCTTTTTCCTTGCTTCCTTGCTTGTACTCACCCACCCACCCACTTTCTTCATTCCTTACTTATGTTTTTTGTTCCTTTGCTCCCCACTCACTCCGTTCCTTCCTTCCTTATTTCATTTCTTCTTTCTTCCTTCCTTATCTACTTGCTTACTCACTCATTTCCTTCCTTCATTATTTACATTATCTTTCCTTCCTTCCTTGCTTTCTTACTCACCCACTTCCTTCTTTCCTTCATTCCTTACTTACTTTCATATTTCTTTTGCTCTTAACTCCCTCCCTTCCTTCCTTCCTTCCTTCCTTCCTTCCATATTTACTTTATTCTTTCTTCCTTCTTTATCTACTTGCTTACTCAGTCTCTCACATCCTTCCTTTTTTACATTCTTGCTCTCTTCTATCCATCCTCCCTTCCTTATTTACTCACTCACTCACTCACTCCCTTGCTTATTTAATTCCTTGCCTCATACCATCCTTCCATACGATCCTTCATCCTTCCTTGCTTTCTTCCTCTCTTAACTTCTTCCTACCTCCTTTACTTTCTTGCGTTCTTCCTTCCTTCCATTCTTCCTTCCTTACTCACTCACTCCCTTCTTTCCTTCCTTGTTTTCCTCTTTCATTCCTTCCATCCATACTTCTTTCCCTACTCACTGGTGCACTTCGTTCTATATAATCCTTCCATTATGAGAGGTACATAGCTTTCGCCATCTCATCAGGCGATCATGAATTCTCTTCCTGTCTCCCGTCAGTCACAGCCGAACACTAGTCAATCGTGGATGTTTGTGAGCTCATGTATGCGAAAGAGGGCGAACAGCACGTTCCTCCGAGTGTGTTATACAGCCCTGTGACACGTCTCAGGAGAAGCATGTGTCAGCCTTCACCCTGCCTGGCTTGCGTGTGTGTGTGTGTGTGTGTGTGTGTGATATGAACATAATGCATATGCAGACCGGGACTGCTTCTCTTTGCCATGATCAATCTAAAGTGCTATGAACACTATTATGTTTATAATGCATTATAATATGCTATGAATGCCATCATAGCTCGTAATAGATATGTTTCAGTGTGCTGTTGTGCAGAAGTGATTTATTGTTGCTGGAGTCTGATACACAGATCAGACCAGCCTGTGCGTTAGCAACCGGGAAAAAGCCGAATATGCATTACACACCTCACTCGCTCCAGACTCGCTCTTTTTTCCAGGACACAAGCATTTCCCAAAATGTTATGAACTTTGTGCCGTGTGAATCCTGACGTGACTGACTGTGACCCTGGCAGCAAAACACATTTACTCTAAAACAAAGCTACTGTACTTCCCTGGAGTGTGTTTCCTGTTGAAATAGTGAACTGTTGGCACTTTGTTTTCGCACCGTGACAGCATGACGGAGTTGTAGAACTGGTACACACGTCTCCTGAACCCGGTGACTGCGGTTGTGTTTGTGCGTGACTCGATGTTAGCAGACGGGATTTACCAGTTTCACTGAACTGATTCCCCTCAGCTACTATCTCTACAGACAAGGGTACATTACAGGGATGAAGGACAGCGATGATACGCTCTGATTCACAGAGATGTGTTTCTGAGAGTTTATCGAGATGAAAGGAAGTTTCTCTCTTTTCCTGTAAATGCAGTCTGATATTAGCCGTTTACAGGCAGAATGTTTCACAGGACTGGGTGATTATCACTCTCCTCCAAGCATGTTCAGCTGCTTCACAACAAGAAAGCTTACTTTTTTTTAATGTTATAGATTCAAGTCTAATCTAGCCTAAATAAAGGAATTAATTAAATAAAAAATTTCTATATGTAGATATTGGTGCATATACAGTGCGTCTGCATTAGTATCAGTAGAAATGAGCAAGTATTCATTTGGTTTTCCTAAAATATCAAATGTTACACAGATTTTTTTTCTAGAAATGTTTATAGAAAATAACATATTACGTACTAGACCAGTTCTCAGTCTATACTTTCAGCGCAGAATTAAGTAAGAAGTGAAAGACAACATGGTGATGTGATTATTTTTCAGTAATATTCCTCTTATACCACAGCCTTTTTCCAGCACTTACAATTTTGCATTTGTTAAAGAATGACACATCACACTTTTTATCTGTTTATAGTAAGAATTTTATAGTTTGGTTTTATTTCTGTTTCCGGCTGAGAATATGCTGTGTGCATTTGTTTGTTTCAATGTTCGTTTTTCAGCTTTGTATGCATTTGCCTTCGTGTGTTTTTGTTTTTCTTTTCTTTTGTTTTTCTTTCTTCTCTGCATTGTATGCTTTGGCATTTGTATGTTTGTTTTTTTGTATTATTTTTATTTTATTTTCGTTTTATTGTTCTGCTGCTCTTTGTCCTTTATCGATTGTGTTGGAGCTTGAGACCCAACCTTGAGCGGTTGGTTTTCCCCGGCCTTGATCCACCGTGTGTGAAGTGTGTCCACTTGCTTGCTACGGACTACGGCGTGCCTGTTGCTCTCGTCCATGGTGGAGAGTGTGTGTGTGTGTGTGTGAGAGAGAACATCCTGAGTGGACTCGGGACTGCTCGAGCCGTGTTGTCTGGTGGTGTTGCGGTTGCTGTGTGGGACATACCTGCGTAGGGCTTCAGTGGGACTATGAGCAGCTACACCACTGAAATTAGATCCTGGCTGACAGATTTTGGAGGACTCTGTGTTTCTTTTGTGTTTGTGTTTGTTTGTTTATTTGTTTGTTTTTTTTTGTGGGTGTGAGAAAGGTGCTAAATAAATGAAACTTATTATTATTAACTGTTTGTACGTGACTCGATGTTAGCAGACGGGATTTACCAGTTTCATTGAACTGATTCCCCTCAGCTACTATCTCTACAGACAAGGGTACATTACAGGGATGAAGGACAGCGATGATACGCTCTGATTCACAGAGACGTGTTTCTGAGAGTTTACTGAGATGAAAGGAAGTTTCTCTCTCTTTCAAATGTTACACAGATTTTTTTTCTAGAAATGGTTATAGAAAATAACATATTACGTACTAGACCAGTTCTCAGTCTATACTTTCAGTGCAGAATTAAGTAAGAAGTGAAAGACAACATGGTGATGTGATTATTTTTCAGTAATATTCCTCTTATACCACAGCCTTTTTCCAGCACTTACAATTTTGCATTTGTTAAAGAATGACACATCACACTTTTTATCTGTTTATAGTAAGAATTTTATAGTTTGGTTTTATTTCTGTTTCCGGCTGAGAGTATGCTGTGTGCGTTTGTTTGTTTCAATGTTCGTTTTTCAGCTTTGTATGCATTTGCCTTCGTGTGTTTTTCTTTTTCTTTTCTTTTGTTTTTCTTTCTTCTTTGCATTGTATGCTTTGGCATTTGTATGTTCGATTTTTTTTATTGTTCTTTGTCGTTTATTGATTGTGGTGAAGTTCGAGACCCAACCTTGAGCGGTGGGTTCTCCCAGGCGTGAAGTGTGTCCGCCCGTTCGCTACGGACTACGGCATGCCTGTTGCTCTCGTCCATGGTGGAGAGTGTGTGTGTGAGATCATCCTGAGTGGACTCGGGACTGCTCGAGCCGTGTTGTCCAGTGGCGTTGCAGTTGCTGTTTGGGACATACCTGCGTAGGGCTTCAGTGGGACACTGAAGCTACACCAGCAGCTACACCACTGAAATTAGATCCTGGCCAACAGATTTTGGAGGACTCTGTCTTTTCTTTCGTGTTTGTTTGTTTATTTGTTTGCTTTTTGTGAGTGTGAGAAAGGCGCTATATAAATTAAACTTATTATTATTATTAATAAACTTTTAATAATAAAAGTTACTTCCTGTAATTTCTTACGTTATAGCAGCTATAAATAGTTGTTCCCCCACCAGCTTTTCTTTATTTTCTCTTCTGAAGTTAATGAGGTGAAAAAATGCAGCTTGTCATGTTACTGAGAAACCGCAAAGTGCAAAGTCCCATGTCGGAAAACTTAAAGGAACAGATCTACACCTCACACCACACCAAAGCACTGACACTGTTTCAGTTCGTACCTGAATTCAGTTCCAGGTCAATGGAGTTTGGTGGCAAAATAGAAAAAAAAAAAAAAAAACTTTTAACCACAGTTTCATATTTTCCTGGACTCGTGTATCACAATGATGTGAAGCTGTACAGATCATGCTGACATGCTACTACAGTAACAGCTGTTACTCATTCCTTCACAGTGCGAACACCATATTCATATACACACATTCAGATGATTCATCCCACACACACACACACACACACACTCACCTGTGCTGAGAAGCAGCAGGACTTTCATGGCCAGGAACTCCTCGTAGGTGAGCTGCAGACGGACAAACTCCTGACTGACCTGCTTCATGCTCACACACAGATCGTACATGGCCGACTGGTGCATGCGCTCCCTTGAGGAAAGAGACGTGAGATAGAGAGAACTGTTAGCATTAGTACCCAATCCAGCAGGTATGAAACATCCTCCAGTGCAGTGCTGTCAGAAATCTCTGCCTTCTTTAGCTGTGCTTTAAAATGATACGGGTTAACAATGGACTGAAAAAGCTATGATCAAGGAAATATTATAACACTGAATGCACTGGTTAGAGCAACGCAGGTTCACACTTCTTTAAAGGTGCTATAGTCCATTTTTTAAAACTTCTTACTAGTACATATAACCTGGAAAAATATGTAGAACATGATAAAAATAATGCTAAAAATAAGCCATGGTTGCTGAGAAACTCATTTGGAAAACTGCGTTATGGTGCTTGTTTGTGTTACATCAGCCTCTTGTCAGTCATTTTATAAACACTTCTCAACACCCCTTCACTCCGCCCCCATCTCAGTCTGAAACTGGCAAGCTCACAGCACAGCCAGATAATTCTCCTTTCAGCAAAAAAATAAATAAATAAATAAATAAACCTTAAGAAATGCTGTAAAAACAGAAAATACAACTGTAAGTTTTTTGGGGCGGAGCTTTGCGTGCATGGGCGGGTTCAAGGAGTAAAATTATTCAACTTTATCTATTTAACCTTTAGAGACCTAATCGTGCCAAATTTTGACAGATCCTGCCTAATGCACCTTTAGATGAGAGAGTCGGTTGTTTTATTTTTTTATGGTGTGAACTAACTACCAAGTCCTGGTTTGCTGATGCATATTGTTTCCATTCTTCTGTCTTGCTGCTTGGTGCATTGCTCGCTTTATAGTTCTGTATATAGATCCCTTTTCATTCACTTCCTTTCTGAATGAGGTATAGATTAACAACTTATTTTAAACTATTCTAAACATAGTTTGAATTTTATTATTTCAGTATCTAAACCACTCGTTCATTTTGCTTTCATCTTATTTGTGAATATATTCTACCCTTTCTAACACAATCTTTTCTACTCGTTCTGTAGTTCTGATTACTTCTGAATTTTTTTCCTCTTAAATGGACCCTGCATACTGCCTGCAAGTACCCTAGGAGTAAGAGGAACCCCAGTCGAGAAACACTGACATACATTATATGGCCAAAAGTATGTGCACACCTGACCATCACACCCATATGTGCTTGCTCCAGATTTATTCCCCCTTTGCTGTTATAATAAGCTCCACTCTTGTGCGAAGTCTTTCCACTAGATGTTAGAGCGTGGCTGTGGGGATTTGTGTTCATTCAGCTACAAGAACATTAGTGAGATCAGGTACTGATGTGGGTGAGGAGGTCTGGGGTTCAGTCAGTGTTCCAGTTCATCCCAAAGGTGTTCAGTGGTGTTGAGGTCAGGGCTCTGTGCAGGACACTCGAGTTCTTCCACTCCAACCTTTGTGGAGCTCGCTTTGTGCACAGGGGCACTACCATGCTGGAACAGGGTTAAGCCTCTTAATTCCAGTGAAGGGAAACTGTAATGCTACAGCATACAAAGACGTTCTATACAACCGTGTGCTTCCAACGTTGTGGCAACAGTTTGGGGAAGAACCACACATGGGTGTGAAGGTCTTAGAAGCCTTACTGTTATTTACTAATGTTTATTACCTGGTAATACTGACAAGCAACCCAGTACTAACATGCTGCATTTATTAAATTAGCTACAGTGGGGTCCAAAAGTCTGAGTCCAGTACTGAGAACGCATTTTTTTTTCTAATTTAATACATTCTTTTTCATTTCGAATGATATTATCAGCAACAACTTGAGTGAAAAACAGGATCTTAGAAATGTTTACATGAATTTCTTTATAAATTGATTAAAATGCAAAGCTAGTACATAGATTCTGTGTAGAAAGCTGCAGTTTGTAATTGATTTTGTGTTCATTTTGTCATGGGTTACGATACTCCGAATTTCCTTCCACACCTAACAGACGGTATTTCAAATATGTTTGGCTTGTGTAATGCCAAATAACTATAATATATCACTGCAGTCATGCACATGGAGCTGTGCAGGATACAGATGTACACAAACACAAATCACGACGTTAAGAACGAGGCTCTGGATCACCTTAAAAAGGCACAAAGAGCTGTATTCTACTACAAGACAATTCGGTGACCCAGTAACCATACGCATGCCTGTGTGTACAACGAACAAATCATATCTTACAAAGCCAGCTCAACACATTTTTGAGTGTGAGAAAATACGTTTTAAAAAGGCAATAGAGACAGAGAAAAGCAGGCAAGGGAAATGTGCAGGCCAGATGAAGCCGGAGGGAGTTTATAGGTTTTGGAAGCGGCCATGCTTTTAAATCAAAGTCATGTTGACAAAAAATAATCAAAGGCCGGACTTGAAAAAGCCAGAGTTCATGTGTGAGTCCACACTCTGACTGTGTGTGTGTGTGTGTGTGTGTGTGTGCGTGTTTTTGTAACTAAGTTGGAACTAAATGTCCCCACAAGGACAGGAATTTCTGATGGTTCCAAACTTATTTGGACATTTCGGAAGGTTTCCTTGAGGTTAGGATTTATATGAAGCGTAGCATTAATTATGTGCATTAATAAATGTCAGTGGAAGGTCCTTACAAGGATAATATGACAAATGTGTGTTTGATTAGGGGTATTTATACCCATCTGTTCTATATGACTAAGGCCTCTGAGCAACTTTATTATGCGCAACATGCCTGTGAAGGTTTTCACTCATCCAAGTCATTGAATTTTCTAGCTATGTGGCTGTTGAGCATAGGAAGTGTTCCCGTTTCATATCCTGACCCCTATTCTCACACACAGAAAAAGGAAGTGCAGGGTCAGGGAGCAGGATCGGCGTCTCCGGGAGTTGGTGGTCATGGGCATCGCTCAAGGACAGGAGACAGGACAGTGCCAGTGGTTGGAAATGAACTTGTAAAATCACACAGTCACGTTTCCTTAAACAAAACTACTACAGCCTTAAGAAAAGGGAAGGGGAGGGATCCGGGGGACTTGAACTTGGATTCAAAAACCAGAGCTTTAACCTTGAGAGTGAGTCAATCATCAAAGCAAAGAATCATTTTCTTTGATTTTTGTTTGCAAAAGGTTTTAAGCATTGAGAGGTTAAGGGTCTTGCTCAAGGGCTGAACAGTGGCAGCTTGGCGATGCAGGGATTTAAATTTACATCCTTCCGATCAGCTGAGAACCTTCACAGCTGAGCCACTGTTCCCCAAACCACTCAGACAAACCTGAGGCTTTTAGATTTCACCAAACATATATACATATAAACACATATAGGCATGAGAAAGGGTTAACAAACCACACAGAGCTGCCTTGTCTTCATCAGACAACTGTTTAAAGGGAAAGTCCACCTTGATGCATGTGAAATATGTTTATATTGAAATATTTATAATGTGCTTTGCGTCACAAGGGGAAACCCTATCCCTGTGTGTTTTAGCCAGAGTATACAGATGAGGAGCTGAACAGACTGAAGGATGAAAGCACTGCAGCACTCAGCAGCGGGTATTCCAATGGGATTGTGGGTTTGCATTTACATGTTTTTTTTTTATCCATAGCGACTTATTATTGAGAGGAGCAGATCAGGGTTAAGGGCTTTGCTCAAGGAACCAACAGTGGCAGCTTGGCAGCACTGGGATTCAAACTCACAACCTTCCAATCAGTAGTCCAGCATCATAACCACTGCCGATTAAAGAAGAAGAAGAAGAAGAAAGCCTTTATTTGTCACATATACATTACAGTACAGTGAATTTCTTTTCTTCTCTATTATCAAGCCATTAATCAATGTGATCTTCATTATAAAATAAGCACTTGACGCCATTGAATATCACATATTAATTATTAATAGTGATATGCAAGTTATTCAGGGTGGATTTTTTCCCTTTAAAATTAGTATCATTGGTGAGAACACTGTGTGAACCTCTGGACCAATTCATTCGTCTTTCTTCAGGAATCACTTTATCCTGGTCAGGGTTGCGGTGGATCAGGAGTCTATCCCAGTCTATCCCAGGAATACTGTGTGATGCAGGAATACACTCTAAATGGGACGCCAATCCATCACAAGACACCATGCACACACACATTCACACCTACGATCATTAATCGACCTACCGTCATGTTTTTGCGAAGTGGGAGCAAAAGTGATACAGGAATGCTACTCGCTGCACCACCAATGTCATTTTTTCTTTAGTGGACAGGAAATAATCTTCATAGAGCATTTCATGTTTAAGAATTTTTCCTCTACAGCAAACCGAGGACACAAAGAGTGATCACCCTAAACAGTTAAAGGTCCTCAGCTTCCTGAACATATACACACCTGATAGGGAAACCCTCTATTGTAGGGTTCTATAGGCAGACAAGCCGAAAAACTACTACCGGTTCTAGATGTAACCTTTTTCTCCAAAGGTCTAGGGCAAATGTTTTTCCACTGCGCCACATTCCTCAGGTAAAACTGGGTTTAATGCTTCTGGATGACCTGCGAAACATCTCTGAGATTATAGCACAAGTCAAGATGCCTTGCCTTCCATCTAGTTGACATTTAATGCCTCCAGAAAACATCTTTAGTGCTCTCAACTAGCTGTTTATAAGTTCTCTGTTCTGACCTGCAATGCCAACTGGCTCAGATTTCTGTCTGTCTCTGCACTCGTCTTTCTCCTTCATCACTGATCCCGAACTGAGAGCGGTCAATCCGTCAGCGCAGTTTATTCTCCCCTCTTATCAGCATGTGTCTCATTCAATCAGGCTGTAAACAAGGGCACGGATGAGGGAATTCAATGGCATTAAAGATAGTCAAGTGCTGAAAACTGAAGCTGAAGAGGACAGATTTTACAGATGGGCAGAAAGCGTTTCAGTTTCCTGTCACAGAAACGTCTTCATCTTCAATTACAATCCCTCATTTATTCTCCTCACGTCTGTTTGCGAATGATTACATGAAGTTTGTTTAGCAGTAGCTCAGATTGTGCAGACTCATTGCTCAAACCCGGCACTGCACCGGAGAGAGAGCGAGAGGGAGACAGAAGGAGAAAAGGAGAAAAGGAGAGGGAGAAAGGAAGGAACACTGACCATGGCTTCTCACTACCAGGCTCTCAGTTGCTATGGAGGCAATGGTAATGAGTTGTTAGGAGAAGGAGGTGTGAAACCTGGTGTCCTCAGAAATACAGCGGACACTTAGCAGTCCACACACACACACACACACACACACACACACAGATATATGTACACACAGTAGTGCTGGAGGGCTCTCTGACTGAAGTCATACTGCACAACTACAGTCCTCTAACTGTATTTTATTCACATGCTGCATTCATTCTCAATGAGCTTGGTTATTAATTAATTATTTTCATTTTAATGGCGCAAATTGCAACCATCACTAACATCTCCATTTCTTTTTCTTTTTTCTTTTTTAACTTTTTAATATACATGCAGATATTACAGTATCATAGTGGCCTCAGTAAAGCACTCTTGACCTTTAAAACTTAAACTCTTCCATGTAGAAGCCCACAACATAAGCTTTTCTAAAGATAAGCTGTTCTAAATAGTCACCAAAATACTAAACCACTGAAATAACCCTTGAGGAACTACACTATACTTCCTTTTGTGGTTTTGAACAGAGCTTCACTGTAAGAACTTTCTAAGAGTACACTGGTATTGAGGACACACATGCACAGAAAAAAAAAAAACTACTGGAGATGTCTAATAAAAGAATTATTTGCTCTTTTTGATAGAACACTTGATAGAAATAGGGCTTCACTTCATCTTCTGCTGTTAATCAATAACCTTTAAGGCCACTGTGCTCTACTTTTTTACTGTACACTGAGATATTTGCTGGAGAGTGAAACATCATGACACAGCACGACCAAAATTCATCAACTGTATAAATTTCATTAACAAAAATAAATACAGCATGGTCAGATTTTATTTATTAGCCATGATGACAATTATTAATAAATATAAATTTTAAAAAAAAGTGTTTTTTTAGGGACAAAAAAAAAACAGCAGGGATGATGACATGCAAAAATTAGATAAAAATAAAATGGCAAAAATCAACACTTAAGTGTTAGTGGGATACTTGTGTTGTCATTTGAATAAAACCTCTGACATCACAAGAATTAAAAAAATATATAAATAACACTGACTTAGTAAGGAATAAAACACTTGAGGGCATCAAGTATTATAGGATTCAGTTACCCAGAGAGTGAAGCTATAGTTACAATGCTGAAGATGATTCTTTCCCGCTTTTTTGGAAATCACGTAATCCTCTGTCCTGAAGATTTTCCTGTAGTGGAAACCTGACTACCCCTGTCTGTTAGAAAGCACTGGCACTGGAGACTCCTTCCATAAATGTTAAATACACTGAAAACTTCACCACATCAATGATTACATATGTTTTTCCTGTGGAGCGTCCGCCACATGTAAGTCATTTCTACAATAAACACTAACATTAAAACTACTATGAGAGCTTCTGTTATAGAAAATTAATCAACACCTTCTGATCAGTCAGAATAATATATAGTAGGTAGTCTGATGTGTTTGTACTGTAGAGGTAATGATGAACACACTGTGTGTTCATACTGCATCCAAACCCTGCACTGACGCTTTGGACTGCAGTAACTTTCACACATATGCGTGTGTGTTCTCGAACAGAAGTGCCACGCGAGGCATCGTGACTGTCCTGGCAGACTGCTGGGCATTCCAGGGGGCAGTAAATTAGCCGCATTGCCCGACGGGCTCGTTTGGGACGTTGTGCCAGCATGCCAGGAATACACAGATACCCAAGCCACATTCGTCACACTCTGCTCTATCACGTCAGGACGCGTGGGAAATATTTCCAAGCAGTACAGCTCTGAGAACGGACGTCACTGCGAACCAAGAGGACATTTTGAGCGTGTTGGAGGAGGAGCTACCTGAGGAGCACTCAGGAGCTGCCATCTGTCTGAGGTGTGGCTGTTATTGGGACGTATCACTCCTGGTTTAAAGCATACAAATTGAGTGAGCTTTATTTATTTATTTTTTTTTGAGTGAGTTTATTCTGTGCCTGAAAATTTCCTACTTTATATACTGTTCAGGTTTGAGTAAGTATCAGACAGTCCAGACGTCATCCTGAAGACTTCAAGGGTTAAAACATATAACAGAATAAACATGCCACCCAAGCCATTTCAATTTTTTACTCCTCATATTAGCCAGCAGGATGCAGTTTTGCAGTCGTCCTGCAGGGGCCGCTCTGTTCCCTCATCACATTTGTCATCAGAAACAACACACCTCCCTTGCTCAACTCCCCCATTTCTTGTAATCTCTTGTCTATCTCGCTGAATCACATGCCCCATTGACCTCACTATCCAACTCCATTGATGTGATCAAGGGGTGCTTATGGAGAAAACGTGCTTTCTATTCTGGCAGAACAATTCATTCAGCTCCTAGGCGCTACACTGCCATGGCTACTTTTAGAATGGAGCTGGTTTAAGCTCTGAGTTCTGACATCAGTTTACAGTTTCCACAATGTTCATGCATATGTATATCCATCAACAAGTATCATTCTGCGTAATCTAACCAGAGGACGGTCAAAGGGCAAAGACCTCGAGACTGCCAGTGTGGCTTTTGGACTCCATATTTGCACAAACAATATGGAAGAGTTCAGATTGGGGTGTTCCACTCGCATTACATTTATAAATGTGTATGTAAAGTAAAGGTAAAAGACATTTAAACACAACAACATGTGTTCATGTTTCAGATAAATAACTTATAATGTTAATTTTGCCTGTCACATATCACAGTAACTACACCTTACCTTGAAATATAATCAATAAAATAATTTGACTAAATTTTTAACTTCGTGTCCCATAACAATCATTCAAATCATTCACTCCAATGAAATATTTGGGCAAGTCACAGGTTCAGCAGGAAGTTCCATCATCCAAATTTCATGAAGAACAAGAGAAGTTCTCTCATTTGTTTTTTTCTTCATTTTCAAAGATACTGACTGATGAGGCCACTTAATAAATAAAATAAAGAAATAAAAAATAGTTAAAGTAAATACTCTGCTGTGTTTCTTTAACCCAATGCGACCTTGTAAAAAAGAGAGATTGTTGCCTGAGATGGGTCAACATGTTTGAACATGTGTTGAAATGTGTTTTCTGAGATAGAACGTTGAAAAATGGTTGAAAAACAATTCTGAAAAATGTAATTTACACAGTTACTTCCTCAAACCAGAACAAGTGTCCGTCTATCATTTTTCACTGGATCTACAATGTTCTCTTTGCTAGCGAGTAAAAGAAGCTACAGGTTTAACGTCATCCAAACTCTACGCCTAATCTTCAAACACTCACTTCAAACAGCTTTCTGGAGTTTTTTTCAGAATTCTGATATGGTTTCTGACACTGTATGGCACAGTGTTATCTACAAAAATACAGTCATAGTCTCACGGTGAAGCTGAGTCACTTTTCTTTCGTGTTTCACTTTCAGAATGAGCCTCAGCGACGAGTTCGAAGGTGGAATTGTCTGTTAGAAGTGCAAGTATTACGGTTTGAGATGTTCATGGTATGATCACCTGGTCTAAAAATATCGCAGTCTCATTGTATCATGGCATTAGTCACGCATTTAAAATCGCACAAGCTGGTGGAGAAAATTAAGGATAAATTCAATACGAACTCTTTGTCTAAAAGTCCCTTTGCACGTCCTTGTGTATGTAATAAAATCAAAAGCAAAAAAAAATGATTGCCTTAATTTACTTCTTTTCTTATTTTTGAGAAGCACTTTTACTGTTTTCTTGTATCTTTTATTGTCAGTATTTATCACATTGTCTTTATATGCTGAAAGGAAAGGCGGCACACTGAATCATAAATAAATAAATAAATAAATAAATAAATAGCATTGTACAGCTTCTGCAGATATGGATTACGAAATAGCACCAATACAGTGTTATTTGTGTATTATGTGACTTATGTACAAATTATATTACATAATTATGTACAAATTATATTATGTAATTGATCATATTAATTATAAACAATTGTGTTATTTTGCAATAATTCAGGAGGCTAAAAAGCTTTTCTTTACTTAGTAACATAAGCCTTGGCTGATCAATAACCTTTAAAGGAAAAGTAGGGTCACTTACTCATTGAAGACGAGGTCCGGGGCGAAGTAGAGCATCTGGGCGTTGGTGTGTTTGTAGGATCTCCAGCTGAGCGAGAACGAGGAGAGACACATCCACGAGTACTGGATCAGCATGATTTGGTCCTCGATGGGCAATGTGCGGAAACCTGCAGAGAGCAAGAGCATCACTATACAGGGACTTAGAACTGGTCACTCCATCATACCTGCAGTCTATCAGAAATAAAACAGAAGCTAGCGTCTGGTTATTGAGCCGAGACTCTGTGTGTCGCTCTGCGTGTTAAGAATTACCTCAGTGATACATGAACAAGCAGGCAAACAAAGTTGTGTACACACAGGTAGATAGAGTCAGGCTGTTTCTCTGGCACCATAGCTGGATGTTTACCCGTGCTAATATTTGTCTAGACGCAATAAACCGTTGTGCTCTATCACTAGAATTAGCATTACAAGAAACGCCCAAGGTCTTGGTTTATTATCCTGTTGTCTATGGAGAACACAGAGGACAGGTAACACAGCTCTCAGTCTGCTTTATACTGTACCATCTCACGTGCTTATGATGAGTCAAACAGGAGGGGGAGATGGTTTCAGTTCCCTTTTCACCAACATGGCGCTAGTGCTAGTGCTTTACCAGGTTTAGGGATAGGCAGCAAACCTTTTGTTAATTATTATTTTTATTAACTGTGTACATTTCTCTGTTAAGAAGAGGTCTTTTCGTTCACTGACTGACTGACCGACTGATCTCTGCTGTTGAAAAATCATGGTTGTATTCGACTAAAATCTGTTATCCAGATCTCTGCACATAAATTCATTCCTTACAAGGGTCTGTGTAAGCAGCTAAGATACCTTTTAATGCTTAGCCATGAATGATTTGTTTATGGCTTGACACACCTCTCCGCCCAATCGTCTCTGTCTTCATCATTGACTTTTTTTTTTTAACCAAGCCATGTTGTCGGTTCAATAATCAGACCAGAGAGGGTAAATATAATTTAAAAATCTATGTCTTCTCTTGTAAATGGCACTGTAGCTAGTCTCTGGTCTGATAAGCTGCCTTCAGCTAAGTAATTTACATACACACGTGGGATAAACAAAGGATCCGTTACAGAACCCATGACTGTTCGTGTTTAGAAAACTGGAGTCACTTAACTCTGCTGAAGTTGCTTAATAATCTACAGTAACTTGTAAAGTACTCAGTTTGATCCACTGAAATGCTTTGTTGGATCCACATCTGGCCGCAGTCCACCAGTTGATGACTCCTTCACCAGAAACTTTTTTTCCTACACTTGTATTCAGAGAAACTCCACCTCTTGCACTATGATTATTCCCATGCCGTGAGCACGGATTGGCTAGTAGTTCTTACTCACAAACTGTTTTGTGATTGGAGAATTGGGAAGCCAGACTGGGGAAAATAGAGCTGGCAGATGTGTTTGTTGGAATATGGGTGGAAAAAAAAAGAGATTTTTGCTATAGTCACTAAGTTAACATGCACCATTTCTCAAATATCCAGTGGTGATAATTTGCCTTGTCTGGTTTTAATGCCATGGTGTCATGTCATGGTGATGAAATGACACCGCCCTCCAAGCCCATTAAGGAAACGCTAATTGGTTCCAGATCAGCAGCATTTTCATTCTGAAACTGAACCAATCGTTGATGGAAATGGCTCTGACTGTTCGAGGTTTGGCATAGGCTCTGGAACCAGCACCAGCACCATGTCAGGGAAAACAGCTACCAGTCAGTGAGCCGTGAGTGTATTTCAGACTGACATGACTTCAAAGACCTTGGACAGGTTTTAATGTCACAGCAGGGCTGCAAGAATCTCGTAAACATTTCTCATTAAAAGTAGGCACTTACTCATTGACTCAAATGTAATGCATTTTTCTGTATACTTCCCACTGTGAGCTCTAAAGGAAAACATAGCCACACACTGCTGCCATGCATGACATCATTACAGAAATATGTGAACAATTTAATAAAATGCATTTTAATATTAAGTCCAGTAATACCTCTCCAACAGTGAACTTTATGCACTTGACTTGTATATGGACAAATCATAAAACGAGCATACGCAAATACCACAGACATTTTCCTTATTTGTACAATTTTATTAATATTATTGATGAAGGTAATACTTTTTTACAGAGATTGGGTTTACTGGCACTCCCACCTGCCACCGGCCATGCAAAATGCTTTTGGAGGTCTGCTTTCATAAATACGATTTATATTCATAATAACTGAAATGATGATTTGACATCCATTGATAAATATCTGGCAGAAAATATGTACAGAATAAACCACGATGTGGTGATGTGATGCCGTTACCACCCCAAAGTCGATCAAAGAATTTATTCCTCTTCTACCACAGAAATCTGCCAAAGATTGCAATTTTGTATAAATTAAACGTCATACTTTTTATCTGTTAGCAAAAAGAGGTACATTTAATTTTGCGGAATGTTATAGCTGCTATAAACAGTCGTTCTCACACCAGCCTCTATTTTACTCTCTTTCATACTAAATAAATACTAAATAAAAATACTAAATAAACATCTCCTCACTGAAAATTGATCAATAATTACACACAAGTTTTTAGTCTGTTTATGTGGAGCGTCCACCACATCTTAGCGGTTACTATAGAAACGCTAAGGTATTAGAACGAGAGCATGAATATAATAACCTTCTGACCAATCAGAATAGAGAATTCAGCAGCGCTGTGGGATTAGGGTTAATATGAAGCAACAGCAGGGCCAATTTAAAGCTTCGAAACTAAAGAGTGATCATTTAAATAAGCAATACATTCTTATCACTACGAAGGTCGATTTTTTCATTAGGAAATGAATACTGCCTCATTAACACACTAAGCGTTACGATACTGCTATCCCAATAATGCAGAATAAGCAGCCATTCTTGATTTGAACTGAGGCACTCTTCATCTCAGCGTGTGTCTGAAAGTCAGCGAGGACCAGTTTCCCCTTGTGTCTGCCTGACTTTCTATTTTTACATCTGGATAAAGCGAGCAGACACCCTGGTATCAAATAATTGCAATACAACAAATGGCTTCTCAGAGGGGGTGAGTTTAACGACTGGAGTGTGAACTGCAGCGTTACAAAACTGTAGTCAACACCACATTCTCTACATTATGGTGATGATAATTCAGTTATACACACTGCACTACATCTCTGTTTCTGTGTGTGGTGTAGCAAATGATTGTTGCATTAGTTTGCAACTAGCTACAGCTATAGGTATTATTGTAGTACGCTGATTTCAGAGCTGATTTAAAATGCATGAAAAATGTCCAACTAAATTTATTACTATTGCATTAGCTTTCAGTGCATAAGTATTCACCCCCCTTGAACATTTCCACATTTTGTAGTGTTACAACCTGGAACTGAAATGGACTTTATCGGGATTATATGAATCATGAGGCAACACAAAATAGCCCATAATATTGAAGAGGGAAACAAGATCAATATAATTTGAAATTTTTGTTCTTGGAAGAACCAGGATTTTGTTAGAGAACATATTTAAACAAACAGCATCATGAAGACCAAGGGGCTATCAAAACAAGTCTGAGATAAACTTCTGGAAATGTATTGATTGGGGTTTGGTTATTTTAAAAAAATCACACACTTTGAAAATCCCTCAGAGCGTCTTATTCAAAATGGAAAGAATATGGCAAGACCATGAGTCACTGATCAGTGACCAGGTAGAGGGGATTAGTCATAGAAGCAACCAAGAGACCAAGGAAATCTCTGAAGATTCTGTAGAGAATCTGTTCAAAGGACAACCATAGGCTGGACACTCTACATAGATTTATGTTAGAGTGATGAACTATTTGAGATCATGTTTGGGGTTTGCTAAAAGACATGTTGGAGAACCATGTTCTCTGGTCTGGGAGGCCAAAATGAGTCCAGAACTTTTTGGCATTGGCACAAAAGCACTATGTTTAGGGGAAACCCAGCATTGCTCATCACTCTGAGAACACAATCCTTACAGTGAAGCATGGTGGTGGGAGCATCACGTTGAGTGTTACCCTTGGCTTCTTCTAATCACCTTATGGCTTTTGGTGGATGGCATCCTCTAGGCAGAGTTGTGGTTCTGCCATATTATTTCCATGTCTAATAATAGATTCGTAATGTTTTTTTTTTTTATAACCAATTCCTGACATATTATCCCAATTACATCCATTTCAGTTTCAGGTTGTAACACTACGAAAATGCAGAAAAGCTCTTATATATAAATGAGATGCCGAACTTTACTGCTGAAGAAATAAGAAGTTCCTGAACACTTTTTTTGCTGAATCAGATAAAATTCTACTCCTGATCTCAAGAAGCAAGACTTCTTTCTTGTATATTTAAATAGTTTAATCTAGAGTCTTAATAAAGTGTGAATCATACCTGGAAGTACTTTGGCCCACTTGACAACACGCACCATCTGCTTGCCGGCAAGTTTGTTGAGGCTGGTGAGGAGGTGATCGGTGGTGTCAGGTAGCGTGTTATCGTAACCTGCAAACACCACCTCAGGCTCAATGAGCTCCAGCACGCTGCACACAGACGGCGAGAGGAAGGGAGCCACAGAGGCACCACGAGGAACCAGAGCCATGTTCGAGCTCAGCTCCTTCTCCGAGTTCTGAAGAGTCGAGTCCTCGCTCACACTCTTCAGCTTTCCCAGCTTCTTCGACTTCCGTGCTGTGGGAGGAAATGGAATCAACATTAGCAATGGTTGGGGTCAGCTTTTAAATGCTTATAAAAAGGGAGCTTTTTTCAAATTCAAGTTCAGAAATATAATGTTAGAGAACTGGAGTTTGGGGTTTTTGAAATTTCTAGCATTCTATCATGATTCTGGTTGTTACAATATCTGATGGGGAAAAGGCATGTGTTCAGGTTCTACACAGAGCCTTGCCCCGGAAGAACAAACTGAAGACCACTTTATGGTTCTAGATTTGATCTTTTATAAGACTGTACTATACGAGTGTAGTATTGAGTCTCACACTCAATACTGTACACTCGAAATCATTCCTGAAAGGTTCTTTGGTTAGTTAAAGTTTTGAGCTTCCTCTATCTGTTGGAGGATTTGACATAAATCCTTTAAAGGTTCCCCAAAGAACCCCATCAAGTGTTCTAGAGTTGTTTTTTTTAAATAAGGTTTTTCTGATGGGTTGCAGGAATTGTTAAAGGTTCTAGCTTTATAATAAGCTTCTAATCTGAACCGGCTCTGATAGGGAAACAGTCTGTTGTAGGGTTCAACAGAGAACTTTTAAGGGCTGCCCGCGAAGAAAAACTGACAACTCCTTAAAGGTTCTAGATTTAACTAGTGTGCTTGTCAGGTAGTACTGAATCTTATACTCTTAAAATGTTCCTGAAGGGTTCTTTGGACGGTAAGGGTGCCAGCTTTCCTAAGTGGTTCTACTTTGAACCCTACCAGAATAATGCTCTGTGGCAGGGTTTGACATAAAACCTCTAAGGATGTCCACAGAATGAAAAACCTAAAGAACCATTAACTCTTTTAGATTTAACTCTTTTTCTGTCTCTCTCTAAGACCGTGCTGTTATGGAAGTACTGAGTGTAAAAAGACTTAAAGTGTTTTTGAAGGGTTCTTCAGATAATTCTAGCTTTCTCAGGACAGGAATATAGTCTGTTGTAGAATTCTACATAGAACTTTTAAGGAACAAACTGAAGGCACCTTAATGGGCCTAGATTTGACCTTTTTCTTCTAAAAGTATGCTGTTTAGGTAGTACTGAATCTTACTCCTAGAAAAAGGGTTCTTGAAGGATTCCTTGGATGGTTAAGGGCTTCTAACAGGTTTCTATCTGGGACCTTCTGTGATGAAACAACCTGTTGTAGAATTCTAGATAGTGTATTTAAGGGTTTCCCCTGAGAAACAAACCAAAGACTCCTTAAAAGCGCTACATAGCACTGGGTGTTATTCTTAGGGAAAAAAGGTTCCTGAAGGGTTCTGTGAATAGTTAAGGGAACACGTTTCTCTTTGAAATCCCTTATACCAGAGAAACCCTCTGCTGCAGGGCTCAACACAGAACCTGTGACCTGTGATGACGTTTTTGCAATTTTTCTTTTAATTTTCTTGAAAAGCACAACTTATTTTAAAATCCAAATACAATACAAGTACAAAATCACAGTGATTTTGTATGAACCCACATAAACAAGACTGATAAGACCTGACACAATAAGAGACTGCAATTATGCAGCTGTTTTTAGCAGAACCTAAGAATCCGATTTGAGAGAAACGATGTTAGTTCCATGTGCAATGATGCGTATAAGTAGAAAATTGCACTGGTTTTAGAACAAGGCCATCAATCAAACGGCCTGGCGTGAAAAAGCACTGCTGCAGTCAAACTCGATAACATTTTACACATCCAGTACGTCCATCTCACGTAGCGGCTGTATCCCACCAGCTATTTATTGTCATTCATACAGTATATTAAGCAAGAATTCTTGAAATCAGTGCACAGTCATTCTGTAAACACTGACAGAGAAAACCGCTTAATGTCTGGCTGAGTGACTGTTAAATAAGAAATGTGTCATTCACACACTCAGGTTCAGTCGTCTTGCCTGGAAAGCCTGAATAAGGACACTGTTTTTGGACTTCAGGGAACCAAAGCAAGTGAATCAGTCGCTGAAGCACGTCCTCCTCCACCAAAGCAGGGGAATTTAGTGAGGACTGCATTGCCGGGGCTGCTCAGAGAAATGTGTTAGAAATAGATCAGATGTGGAAAGAGATGGAGCCCAGTGTGTGCCAGGTTTCAGCTGGTGAACTTGGAATCCTGAGTAATTGTTTGCTTAATCTGCCAAACTGTCAGGATTGCTTAAAACTAGCAAGGTACAGAGGGACACACAATATATCAAATCCTAGTAGGGTTTTTTTTTTAGCCATTTTTAAACAGTATTGTTTATTACCAGAGCTGTCCATAGACAGACATTTTTGGCTTTTCTGGCTCACAAAAGCCATTAGACTTTATTTATCAAACTCAATACAAAAAATCTATTTGTAAATCATTTGCAGGAGCTTTTACACAAGAAATGGGATGTTCATGAAAATCCAGTTAGTTCAGAAAAAAATGGTTGAATCCTACGAGAGCTCCTGACTTTCTGTACGTATATCATCTAAGGAGACTTACTAATGTGAACGTTGATTGATTGGATTCAAATCGTATAATTGGTGATGAGTCACTGCAAATCTATATACAGACTATACTGTAAATCACTTAGTTATTTCACTTGCACACACAAATGTAATAATTATTTTTAAAATATGGGCTGAAAGAAAGACTAGCTCCTCAATTTGGACAAAAGTAATGGCGCTATATAAAAGAGGGACGAGTTAGTGAGGGTCCAGTAGCTGACGTGCTACAATGGCAGAGCTGCATCACTGGAAGATTTCGCGTATACCACATTTAAGAGGACCGTTTAGTCATCATTTTGTCATTTTCAGCTGTATAAGCTTTGCTTTTATAGAGTTTTATTGGCATCACTAAATATACATCAGCTGTAATTAGTAATTTATGGGTTATTGGAATTTATCAACATATGCAAATGAGTGTGAAGGAAAACAGCGTTACCAAAACTTTTGTAAATCTGTCAGGATTTTTTTTTAAATTCAGTTTGGTCTACAAAAACATTTACACACAAATGTATTAAATGACTGATAAATGAAGCCCATTGTTATTTGTCTATTATAAGTTGACACTCATCAACCCTGATTTGAACCATAAATATGTGTCCTTTTAAGCTTAACACGTTTAACGCTGCTGATTACAGCAGAAGTTCTTAGGCACGAATCTACAGTATCCATGTAAGATTATCCACTAAAACATGCATGAGACTTTGGGTGAGAATTGTTTTTTGAAAGTGCAAACCCAATTATGGTTTGCCAGAATTTAGTCACACTCTGTGTGCTTAAAGACGTCTGAAAGCCTGCTAGCTAAACGCGATTTCCTCACACACTGAACGTCACGCTTTGATCAGGTTGTTGGATATCTATGTGCAAATATTGACTCTCAAAATATCAGAATGAAATCTTTAAAAATAATTTTCTCCCTTTTTACTTGTAACCAGAATTTTTTTAAAAAAGAAAGAACTTTACTTTTGTTTGAGATACATGCAAATGTGAACGGACCCCTCTCATGATGTGAACAGGGTGACCTCAGAGTTAACAAAACATTACTGTCACTTCATTTTTCTTTCCATAAAAGCTTGTGTTTATGTAAAGAGTGAGCATTTAGCAGGGCCGCAGTCATTAGTAAGCGATCGTTCTGTTTAACTGCTGCCATTGCAGAAATATTTCTCGCTGCTTTACTCTGTGCAATGTGACTTTTCTAATAATAGCGATAACGTGTGAAAATGGAAGTTTCTTACAGAGGGATTGCTTGGTATATAGTTTTATTGTGTGTTTATTGTTGCTGGAGATTACCTCCGAGATTCATCCCTGCCTGCAGACACTTTCGTACTCGGCAAGCCGGACAGTTCTTCCGTCGGATTTTGTCAATGATGCAGTCGTTCCTTCCAGCGCACAGGTAGTTGTGCTGACCTGTGGACAGAGACGGAGAGGAAGAGAGGATTTAATAGTGGTTATCTTCAGTATATCAGTCACGCATGTTAAAAATCGTTTTGGTTGTAGATAAACTTGGCAAGCATGTGTAGTACTAATATTTGTACGTATTATTTTGTCTTTTGTGATTTCTTGCGCATTTCTGTAAGGAACTAATGATGTAACTTGCCTAAACGCAGAATAGAAAACAATTTTTTGATCCAACCACAGAAGACAAAATGCTTTTCTTCCACATTTCACACCACTATAGACCAGGTACATGATGATTATCAGTTATATTGTTATATTATACCATTACATTCAACACACATGATATTTTTATCCTGGACAACATGGATATCGTCATTTGAGAGGACGCTGCTTAGCGGCTGCTGAAGTCCTTCTCATTGGAATACGCTTATTTAACATTTTTGGAAAGAGTCTTCAGTGTCAGTGCTTTCTAACAGAAAGAGGTAACGCTGTAAAGTTTTACATCAGAGATGGGAAAGACAGATGAGTTTCTCCTTTATGCTTTATGTGACAAGCTGTGTTTTTGTCTTCTTAACTTCAAAGGACAGGCTAATGAGGAAACAAGTGTTTATAGCTGCTATAACGCAAGCGATAACAGGAACTAATTTGTTTTGTGGACATTCGACAACATTACATGTAACTATAAATGGATAAAAAGTGTGATGTGTCATGATTTACGAGGGTGAGTCAAATGAAAACGCTAAAAGTGTGATATAAGTTAGAATTGAATCAATTTTTTTTAAAGGGAATCCAGACACTTGCATTCAACTAAAGGGAAATTAAATTAGATAGAAAAATTATAAACTTTCGTGACATTTATTTGCAACAGACAATGCATAATAAAAAGATTAAGGTTTTCATCTGACTCAGCCTCTTCATAAATAAAAAAAATATGTAACTATTGGCAAATTGTTGTGGTATAAGAGGAATAAAACACTTTGTCATGTGCTGTTATAAGAAAATAATGAACTTTGGAATGGTAACAGTAACTATGCTTCATTTCAGGCCACATGACACCACCTCATTTTTGATTATTTTCCTATAACAGCATGCCCCCAAGTGTATATTTTGTATACGTGATTGTATGTGATATTATAAATTATGCTTTAAGGTTGGCCAAAAAATGTATTATTAACACAAACTTTCATCAGTGAGACAGTCCACTAGTTGACATATGAACAGGGAAGGGTGTAACACTCAACATGGCAGCTGAATTACAGGAAGTCCCGCCCTTGTTGGTAAACCCAGGCCTATCGGATCCTTACACTGACACAAGCACTAATGTATAATGTTACGGAAATCCTCACACCAATCAACTCAATAGGACAAAGAGAATGCACAATTTATTGTGGATTAGCTATAATTAACGCTAATATTCATAAACTGTGATGAAAATAAATCTTATACACTAAAACAGTTCAGCTAAAACTTCAGGGGAGATTTTTGTTATGTGAACCTCACATTTTTTACGCCAGATTTTAACAGTGATTGTGATTACACATCAATTTGGAGTTCATACAGCTTTGTTTTTAAGAACATGGAAGTGTTGTGTGACTGGAAATAACGGCCTGCGGGCATTACCAAGATGGCTGCCAAGAGGACAGACTTGTCTATAAGGACTTTCAGGCTTCATCACATCATATCGGTTAAGCAGCTTACACTTTTCTTAAGTATATGAGTTTTGTAGCTAGTAAGATGTGTTTAATGCTATTCTTTACATTTTTCTATCAATAAATCCATACGCAAACATCAATTAATGGAGGGAATTGAAGGTGAAATCCTCTTTAATGGGTGTTTCAGGAAAGAGTGATGCTCACTGTAAATACACTCCGTTCCCCATTTATGTAAGTGTGTGTACACATTCATGTGTACGAGTGTGTGCGCCTTAAAATCTCCCGCATGCTGCTTTCCCGGCCTCAAGCCGCGCTGCAAGGTTGCACACTGCTCTGAGTATGTGTGTGTGTGTGTGTGTGTGTGTGTGTGTGTGTCACTCGCTACTCCTCTCTCTCTTGCTCTTTCCTGCTTCCCACTAGATCCCTCTCCCTCAAGCTCTCCTTCTCTCCTGCACTCCGAGCGTCTGCTTAGTTCCTCTCCACAAATCTAACTTCCCAAAAATCTGCGCTCAGGCCGGGTCTCACTGTGACGCTCGGGTTTTTTTGGCGAGGAGGAATGTGTTCAAGTTGAGGCTGCCAGAAAAGCCCGGGATCTGCTTGGAAGAGCAAAGGCAGCTGTAGCTCCGCCACTATTTCTGGCTCGGTCACGTGACTCGTTACATAAGCCCATTTTTCTTGCTCTAAAAAACAGTAAACTGCGACACAGGAAATACACCCCCCCCCCACCCCCCTCCCTCCCCTCCCTCCATCCCTACCCCCCTTCTCCTGCTCGCCCTCCTCCATCTAACCTCCCCCATCTTTTCCATTGCTCCAACACTGATGCAGATCAGACCTGAAATCCGTTCACACACCTCTTCACCCGCTGTGCCGAGCTTCTCCCACGAATCCTGTTAATCATTGCCCTAAAGAAGTGAATGCAAATACGTTGAGTGTTTACCATGTGTGTCCGTGGGTGCGCAGAACATAGTGAGGGAAGAAGAAGTTTGTGTGTTTGGAAGATGTTGCAAATCTGTCCTTCACAATGTACAGAATGTCTACATCCGCATACATGCAACATGTACAATGTCCAAAATTCACAACAGGCTGAACTTACGCATACTAATATCACTAGTGATTAAATAACTGGTTTTACTGCTGCTTATTATCTTATTATCATTGTAAACATTATTGTTTTTATTTTTTAATTTCACACTCTGTGTTTACTCAACCACCATCACACGCTTTGCACGGAATCGTACGAGAAGCTGCTTTTGAAAACTTCTTGTTGACGTTTTTATGATCACAGAGGATCTTTTGACTAAGAAAAGCATGGAGTGCTTTTTTATGTCTTAACCAATCAGATCGCAAGCTGAGAGGCATGAGAGAGAAATGAAGCAATGAAGCAATCAAACCATTAGGTCGCTTTTTTCGTAACAATTTTCTCAGACATTCTACACCATTAAATATAACTAGAAATGGATAAAAAGTATGACATTTCATTCTTTAATCAATAAAAAAACTTTAGTATTTACAGATTACTGTAGTATAAGAAGAGCAAACAATTCAGGACATGCTGTAATTAGAAACAAATCAACTCCGGGGTGCTAACAGTAACTCCGCTTCGTCACATCATCCTGTTGTTAATTACTATCCCGTAACAGCACACCCTTAGGTGTTTAATTCCTGAAAAATGTCACTGCGCTAAAATACTGTCACACTCTCGGTTTGTAAAAGGAATGAGAGGAGCTGATTTGATTGGACGTCTCAGCAACACACAAAACCACATCTACTGCTGTATTCATTCCACATATCTCCATCTTTTTAACAATTGCACTGCTTTGAACCATGTGACCGCCTGCACCGAGGGTCATGAAAACAGCAAAAATACTGTATTTCTGCCACACCTATACCCATACACACACACACACACACTCTACCATATACCAACATTTGATCTTATGCCTTATTTATGCTGTTACTTCACAAAAAAAGGGGTTTATAATCTGTGTTCCATCATTCTGACTAGGTTGAGTGAGTGTGTGTGTGTGTGTGTTCATTCCTCAGCGAGTCAGTGGCTACTTTTAGCCGGTTATGTCACTGCATGAAGGGACACGCTCAGGTGCAGAACTCAGGCTGTCAGCTCTGACATTAATCAGAGATCCCCATGGGAGACCCCCAACACTGCAGAGCACCATGCCTCATCACGCATCACTCCTCACAACGTCCCGTTTATTTCCACCTCAGCCTGCCCCGTAACAGCTTCTACTGAGGCAGCAAATGCACACGCACAAGTACGCAGCTCTTAAACCCTCATGTGGTGTTTCAGCTAAAATGACCTGCTTTATTTTTATTAAAAGTGAAACCAAATTCAAATAATTTTCCATTGTCCTTGGCTTTTTTTTTTTTAATAAACCTGAACAATCGTTTTTAAAAATCCAATCCTAATAAATCTAAATTAAAATTGTATTTAATTTATTATGTTTAGGTCTTTTAGACCTGAATGAAACAAGGTAAAATTAAAAAGGTAATATAAAAAGTATTAAAAACTGACGTAAATCTGAACAACAATCATTTCACTCATCGTCCCATTCCCTCTGTCTCTTGCCATATCTTCAGTAGAATCCACTAATATGAAGTGCCTGTCATTTTTATTCCCCAGAAAATTACATTCTGACAAAAAACAAACAAAAAAACTCCTGAAAATTTTGAATATTTTAAGTCAAATGATGTAATTACAGCAAAGACAATTTATTAAAAGTTTTCACAAACCATCTCTCCAATAACAATGTTAGCTACCTCACCAGAATTAGCATCTTACACAATTTAGCTAACTAAAAGTTAGTACTTTAGCTGTATTTAGTTATCGAGCTAGCAAACAGCAGCCAAATTAGCTAGTAGTTAATGTTAGTTAGCTAGCAAATGTTACCTAAGTAAGCTAGCCACTAAGGTGATGTTAGCCAAGTTAACTAGCTAATTTGAACAGCACAAAACAGCACTGTACTAACTGCATTTAAAACATTAATAATTACAGGACTGAAGGACTTTATAAAAAATTCATGTAATGTATCTAATCAACAAAGCTCTTTACAAAACTTACTGTTAATAAAACTTTCTGTAAATCATTAATGATTTAAAGAGAATCTTTTTGTGTTCACACCTGTGTCCAAACTGGGGCTTCTGCCTAATCAGAGGCTTGGGGGAATCTTTTGGGGACATCATTTTCATCAATCTTCTTCATCAAATTCAGTGCTTCAGGACTGTTTGAATGCTAGCAGTGCTATATTTCTGACCTAGATTTAATTGGCAAGCACGCAGCCTTCCCCGGATTAGCATTAGCCATTAGCAGTGGCGCGCTGCATCGACATGACAACGCAGCAGCTGGACCGCGAGGGCATGTGAATCAGCGCGCGATTATTTCCTTAACAGCATATGTTAGACCCATTCAGTACACTTCCAGCTGAGTCATGGCGACTTGCTCTAATGGATGTTGTTGCTGGACCGAACTGCAGAGGCTCCCATGGTGGCTCCGTAACGACTTTCACATGAAGCCTCGTCTGAAAAAAATAAGCATTCACGAGCTCCAAAAAGCCCGGTTTGTCTCTGAGTTACAAATTCATCATGACTTCACTTAATTATGCTTATTTTAGACTCTCTGGAATAGAGTTCATTAATCGTTCACTTGTCTAAAGTCATCAGTGTACAGGATATTTGTGTCACTAACAAGACACTAGAAGTTGAAGGTGAACGCCCAAGTTTCCTACTGCGGCTATTTTTCAACTTCCTGTAGATCATTTTTCTCTACTTGCCTCATTTTGCTCATCTCAACGTACGTTAGCAACTTCGATTCAACTTAATTTTATTTGTATAGCGCTTTTAACAGTAGACATTGTCACATTGTCATTTTACAGAAATCCGGGTGTAGATTTATCGTAGATTATCCCTAATGAGGAAGAAACCTTCAGACTCTAAAGGGAGCCTGTCCTCATTTGGGTAAAAACAGAAAGAGAAATTATAAATCATTACAGTACACAGGTGTAGAAGAGTAAAGACAAACAGTACTGAGTGTGGAAAATGTTGAAAACTGCATGTTCGATATGAGCATTTTAATTTTTATATCATGCACACGACTTAATGAAGTCATGTGATACGATATTGAGGTCATGAAGTTGTTTGCTTTTAATAAAACAATGCCATTTTTTATTCAACGTGCTCTTCTGTAAAGTAGAGCAGACTGAGCACTCATCTGCTACACTTAGAGCTTATAGTCTTGTTCATAATTTTATCCATAAAATATTTTATCCTTGAGATCTGCAATGTCATGTCTGATTAAGTTGCTGTCTCTTCCGATGTCCTCTGTGCAGAAAAAAAATACAATATAATCAATTAATTAATAGGGTCATATTGCTGTATTTATTATTGACCTCAAATGGCATTCCATTGATTTTCAGAGTGTATCTGCAACCCCAAACAGAAAAGTCAGCATGACATGATGCGGTTAGGATCAGACTGTCAGACAGTGGCGCTGGACATAATACTGCTCCTAGCTAAAGCCGATATCACGCCTGAAAATGTGCTTAAAATGTGCATAAAAAATCGTGCGTAACTGAGACTCGCCTCTATTTTTTGACAAAGTCCATCCTGTATGCACAGCTCTCACTCGACTTCTGAATAGTGCTTAAGTGTGTAGTTACGTCTGAGGCCTGAATACTGACGTGAGCAATTTTGGTATTAAATCTTCACCATTTACCATTCAACTTTTTACTCAACTCTGAATGCAGCCCATAGTGAATAAGAGTCCTGGGATGAGCACAGGAGAGTTTTTATGATTACTGCAGCAGCTCTTAGGTACAAATCGACAGTGAAATTATCCACTGAAGTGTGAGTCCTGGGCATAAACTGTTTTCCTGCAAATCTTTAGGGCACTCATGTGGGAGCTTCCACAACAGCTGAAAGTGAGTCAGAAGCTCCAAGCAGGAGAACGGTATCAGGATGAATCAGGGAGGTCCGGAGGGCAAGACGAGCCACAGCAGTAGAAGTGTGTCAGGACCAGGCACTGGTATCCCATCAGGCAGCAGGAGTGCCTGTATAGCTCCGTACAGCTTAGGTTCATAGCATAAATAAATAAAGCAAAGTTATCCGTATTCGGAATCACGCTACACAGGTTGGTATTTGTGTATAATCCTACTCATGATCATCAAGGTAATTTCCAAAGTTGTTTTTAACTATTTGGTGTTCCACCCATATTAATTGGCTATAAAATTGCACTTTTTATCTGCAGTGCCAGAGAGCATGAAGTTTGGAGAGGGAGGAAAAAAAAACGCTGTAAAATTCAGTCCTCCGGAGATATATTCCCTCCAGTTAAGATAGCGAGAAATCTTTTCTTGGCCTCTCCAGAGCTTCTTAGAATGATTTATAGGATTAATTATTTCATGTTATCTTTATACATTTAATATTGCCCTCCCTTTGAATGGCATTCTACAGGTTTTTTGTGTATGTATTTACCAAAAGTCAAATTGAATTTTCAGACCGAAAATTATCTGAAAACTACTGAAGACTGTCTGTAAACGACTTCTCCGGCACATGCATGCCACATGCTGGGCATTATTTCCCCCATCTCATAAACACCACTTTAGAAGGATAACCCACTTGTACATACACATGAACACAGTGCTTTGCTGATTATTCATGTGGATGTGTTGAAAAATCAGCAGCTCCCTCATAGACGGCTTCTTCTCACCATAACTGGGCTTGATCTTCCAGCTCGATATCCCAAAATGGGTTGCTGTGGTTACTCAGATGGACTGATATGGCTTCAGGACAGTCTATCAACAAGCCCAGACAAAAGCCATTTTATCGACACTATAAACACGTCGGGGCGGCCTGCCCACGTCCCAGAAAACGGTGAAAGCACAGATCCGCAAGATCTGATACTAGCCTGCGCCATTTGCTTAGCCACAAACGTTGTATCCTCCGAGCACTCGTGCATTTTGCATTAGTGTCAAAGAACAAAGGCATCACCCAGAAGGCGGAAGAGATGGCAGATATTTAAAGCGCCGGTGCCAAGAGCAAACATGCAGAGGTCAGCTGAGGATAGGATCGGTCATGATGCGTGTTGTGTTACACGTCATCTTTACCTTCCTTATTTGCTCCAATCATTAGCTTGTGTAAACTGGAAAAGAAATGAGCTATGCAATGCAGGGATTATAATAGGTATTAACAACCTTTGGATTATATTTTTATCTAATTAAAAGAGCAGATCGTTAACAAGTTAAATAAACTTCCTTTTTGTAATACATCCATTCCCACACATAAATGTTCTTTCATTATGCTCAGAACCAGCGCCTGATTGGTAGAAAAATCTGCCTGTCATACTGAAATAGAGAAGCCTTTGTCCTTAAATGACTCCACTGGAGCAGAGTGATTTCCATCAGTATTTTGGTTACCTTTCCCTGGCTGTGTGTCAGCTCTACTACACCTCCGGTAAAACAGGCTTTCCTTGCTGCCACTGCACGCTCGGTAAAACCCCTTTTGAATAACCACTCATTAAAACTGACACTGAATATCGTTAAATGCTGTGCCATGCCAAGCTTTTGATAACATTCTCAATAATATGCATTCAACAAGCACTTAAAAAAAGGAGAAAAAAAATCCCCCCTCCCCCTGCAATCCATATGGAGATGTTTACAGGGCCAAGCTGTACAGTATCAACAAACTGCCTATCTGTGGTTAGGGAGTTGGGCTGAAGACACAGCCAGCCGATGAGTCAAAAGTGTGTCGATGCCGGGAAAACTGTGAAAAGGCTCAACGGCTTTGTCTTATCCCACCCACGGCAAACCTCACGGCTTGTAAAGTTCCTACCGCGTACCACTATGTGACATAACACACACATCCCAGCCTTAAACAGGAACCAAATTCAAACTAAAAATGTCCAACTCCAAAGTTGACCATGTGCTTGACCAAATAGTGATTTGTAACCTAAAATGTACACCATTTTCTGACATTTCCTTCCCCATTCTCTCAATAAATCCTAATAAGAGCTAAAGCCCTACAGCTAAAGCTTGCTCAGTTTGAAATGCCTTGTCTAGAGCAGCAGCCAAATTCCATAAAGCTTTGTCATTATGAAGGAATGGATGCTATTTTGGTCCACAGCTGAACAGCAGCACAGAAAGACCATTCAGTATACACTTCACTAAAACACGAACATCCCATTACACACATACACACACACACACACACACACACGCAGAGGAACTGTAGTGTACTAGCAACCACCCCACTAGGGATTCATCTGTGGAGAGTTTGGTTAAACATCCTACAATATAATGTAACAACAGCTATCCACAAACCCCATAACGTAAATAATGTGGCACTTAGCATAATGCCATAACGTGGATGACATAGTGCAAAGCATAATGCAGTGACGTGGATGACACAGAGCTAAGCATAACCTCGAAATGTGGACGACATAGTGCTAAGCATAATGAAATGACATGGATGATATAGAGCCAAGCATAACCCCATAACATGGATGCCATAGTGCTAAGCATTATGCAAAAATCTGGATGACACAGTGCTAAGCATAATGGCATAACATGAATGATATAGGGTGAAGCATAATGCGAATAATAGAGCGCTAAGCATTATGCCATAACATGGATGCCATCGACCTAAGCAAAATGCAGTAATGTGGATGGACCTATCTATAATGCCATAACATGGATTACATAGCGCTATCCATAGTGCCATTCCTGACACGCCATAATGACATAATTTAAATATGGAGCTATCCATTTTAATGTAATGTAGTATGTAGTAACACAGATCTTCCCATAATGCTATAACAGCAGTGTCATTGACTTGCCCATAATGGCATAACTTAGATGTCTTAGATGGCATAACTTAGATGTAAAAATGGAGCAATCTATAATACTGTAACGTAGACAGCAGTGACCTGTGTATAATGTCATAACCTAGATCACATGAAGCTATCCGTAATGCCACGATGTTGAAAAGAGGGCGCTGTCTGTAATGCCACACGGTGGATGCAATGAAGTTATTAATAACATGATACCGTGAAAATGTGTATCTATCCATAATGCCATAACACATGGCTCTGAATACTGCAGCTAACTAAACAAGTAGCTATCCATTTTCCCTTTCAGTTTTTGTGTTTGAAAGTGCACGAAACTTTGTCTTAGCTGTAAGTTGTTTGAATAATCTTACTCAGCAGTTGAACAACTGCGTCTTATTCTCTCCAGGTAGAGATTCAGAAATCCAGCGAGCTGCTATTTGCTCCCCCGGGTGTAATTGCATTAAATGTACATAAACAAAAAGGAACAGATCTTTTTCAATGTCTGCTTTTCTACTGTGTCTAGGCCAGAAGTGCTTAATGAGGAGAGGCGCTTTTGCCTCTGGGGCAGCAAAATCTCTCCCTCGCCCTCTCTCTCTCTGTCTCTCTCTCCCCCTTTCTCTCTCTCTCTCTCTCTCTCTCTCTCGGTGTGGAATGGAACGAGGCCACGTTAGACACAAACGAAGTGCCGTGCTGTGTTATTTCCCTGCTGTATTAACGCTTATGTTCTGTTTCTCTGCCATCCCCATGTCCCTCTTGATCCATTCTCCTCGCTCTTCCATTCTCTTCTCTATTTCTGTCGATCTTTCTATCATCAGCTTCGTCCTTCCCCCCATCACTTCCTTTCCCTCTCGCTGTCTCCTCCCCTCTGCTTTTAGCTCTGTCTCTCCCCCTCTCTCTCTCTCCCTCTTGCTCTATCTTTCTGTAACTAGGCTGGGGTCAGGTAAGGTAGGGAAACATACGCGCACACACACACACACACACACACACACACACATACACTGAACTATATCTCCTCCACCTACACTACAGAATGCGATGGCCTTGACGCTTCCTCTTAAAGAAATACATCAACCAAAATAACCCTAAAATATACCCTGCTAACACCTACTGATAGCATGGGCACCTGTATTAGCTGTGTTACGGTACATCACGATGTGGCGTAACAAAATGCTTCCGCGAGCTGCTGGTGGCTTTGTGGGCGTGTTCTAAAATCCAGGTTGTGCAGGCTTATCTCTCAGGAGTAAAGTGCATGCCGAGTTGAAGGTTAGATCTGCGCCTCAGTGAAAAGGAGGCTAAAACAGGTTCCCTGTAGATTTTTAGACACATTTGTGTTTGTTAAGTAGACTTGAGGTTGTGCTGTTATAGGAAAATAATCAAAGACAGGGTGATAAGATGGCTGTTACCAATCTGGAATTCCAATTACAGTACATCCTGAAGTGTTTTATTCTTTTTATTCATTTTTATTCCACAGCAATTTGCCAGCAATTTCATTTTTTTTTCTTTATTAAAAACGAAGCACATTTTATCATTTCATAGTTACGTTTAATGTTGAGGAACGTCTGCGTAACATGTTGCAATGTGAATTAGAGCTCTCTCATGCGCTGTGAAGCTTCTTCAGTCTTTACACACATGCCCAGACACACACACACACACACACACACACACACACACAGGCCACTTATACAGTAATTAATGCAGGTAAGAAGAAGAAGAGGCCTTTATTTGCCACATATACATTACAGCACAGTTAATTTACACTATGCTACACCTAACCCTAAACCTCAGGGGTTTTTGTTTTGTTTTGTTTTGTTGCTTTTTTTTCCCTCAATGAGACCTGACCATCACACCCATACGTGTTTTTGATCATACCATTCCAGATTTGCTGTTATAATAACCTCCACTCTTCTGCGAAGTCTTTCCACTAGATTTTGGGGCGTGGCTGTGGGGATTTGTGATCATTCAGCTACAAGAGCATTAGTGAGGTCGGGCACTGATGTTGGTGAGGAGGTCTGGGGTTCAGTCAGTGTTCCAGTTCATCCCAAAGGTGTTCAGTGGGGTTGAGGTCAGGGCTCCACTCCAACCTTTCACTCAAACCATGTCTTCATGGAGCTCGCTTTGTGCACAGGGGTATTGACATGCTGGGACAGGTTTGGGACAGGTCTTAGTTCTGGGACAGGTCTTAGTTCCAGTAAAGGGAAATTGTAATGCTACAGCATACAAAGACATTCTATACAATTGTGTGCTTCCAACTTTGTGGGGAAGAACCACATATGGGTGTGATGGTCAGGTGTCCACATACTTTTGGCCATATAGTGTATATCAGACTCATAATGTTGTCATAATGTTGTCTTATATATATATATATATATATATATATATATATATATATATATATATATATATATATATATACTGTATATCATTACTCTAGACTTAGCCTTTGCTTAGGACGTCTGGAAAAAATTTAGTGTATAAGCCATTAGTTTCGACTGAGCCTCCCTACTGAGGTAGATTTAGACGTCTATACAGTGTATTTTGTTTCTTTATAGCAAGTAATAGTACATCTATTGTGAGTAACTCTGTTGTAGTGTAATGTGGCCTACATGATTGTGTAGAGTCATGATACAGAGCCTAAAGCGGTGCTAACCTCAATGTTTAAAATAGAAACAGGAGGGAAGAGAAATGGCCTTAGCATGGAGTCAGCTACAGGCTCTACATTAACACCGCACATCTGTGATTGAATTAGGTCTTTTAAAAAAAGGGTTGAAAATGAAAACCACAGTTTTGCACCCTCATGTTTCTAAATATCTCCTTCTGCTAAGCTCGTGTGTATATGACGATTTCTCCTGTAAAATTAGCTGAATTTGGAATGATGCATATTAATTCTTTGCAGCAAACAAAAGTGAACGAAGATAATCCAGCTAATTAGCTCATTAACAGGCTTGTCCTGCATTGACATAGGTGTGTGTTAGAGTGAGGACAACACTGAAACCTGCACCAAAACCACATCCAGTACCGCAGGCAACACCATGAAAACTGAAGAGAGAAAAGTGAAACATCCGCGTCGAGCCGAGAGCTGCAAAAGCAGGCTGATGTTTTTAGAGATAATGTAGTTACTGTAAATTTGCTACATGTAAAAAAAAAAGATGAAAATTGAACGGAATAAACAAACAAGCTGTGGGACATGCTTGTTAAGAACAATAGGTGAAAAAGTAAAGCTGTGAGAATTGCTACCTGCACTGAATTTCAATTTGGCAAAAGCACACATTCCACAGACATGGACTCATTTTCTTGCACATATCGCTGGTTTGAAATGTTTGTGTCTATAAAAATGTTTTTTTTTTTTTTTTCTCAAATAGATTTTGAAGCTCTTTTGCTCTCAGGCTGTGACTTTCTGCTCTGTGCAGCTTGGGCTGGTCTGAATGCTGAGTCAGCGTTTTGTTTGCACTTTTTTTCTTTTTCCTCTGGAGACTGGAACAAGCCAGTGATTTTTTTCCTCTGGTGTAGTCTGGAGTTTACTGTCTCTCAGCATATAATCTGTCCTGGTTTACCAAAACTCTTATCACATAGAGTTGAGTGCAAAAGTTTGCATCCCCTATGGATTTTCAAAGGGAGAAAAATTAAATATAGCTTTATATTATAATTAATTTTCTAAAAAAAATATAGAATTCCAAGATGTTAAAAAATAAATATATGGTGCAGGCTGCAGATAGATAGATAGATAGATAGATAAATACATGTACTTACTAATGAAATAAAAACTTATTTAAGCTTAATTAATTACTTTAGAAAAGAAGTTGTTTAGCCCTGAACCATTTGCTCTCCAGACCTGATTTAAAGTATTGGACTTGATTATAAACTTTTTACGGAATACAAACTTTTGAACTGCTATTTTGTCATTTTGAAGAAAAATCTGTAACATAAGACAATAAAAGCCACGTTGCTATAAACTGCATTTCTATGTCTTCTTCAATGCTAGTAGCCAAGAAGTAAATTCTAAGTCTAATCAGTTTGGGTTACATGTTATGTGTTAGGCTTCATACCACCTTCACTGGCAGATTAACAAAACAAGCTAATGGTACTAGCTACGCACACTTACCAGAGGTACCACCGAACTTTGCTACTTTTTTCCATGCTATTTTTTCTTCGTAAAGTCTCTATACACATTTAATGAGAGGTAGTATATGAGAGGATTAAACGGAAACCAAGGTTATAAGTTTTCCTTCCATTTTTGCATGTCAAACTGTAAACAGCGCTAACTGCAGGTAGGAACTAAAGCAGGGAACTAAAGAAACGTCAGACCATGCGTGCCATGGGATCAGTCTGAGAATCATTCAAACCAGTTGTTTGGATTTGTCACTTTACCGCATCATACCTGATTTGCATAGAAGTGAGAAAACATCAGTTTTAATGTTGCTTTGTCACTGAAATGACAAAGGTCATTACGTGATGTCATTACATTACATGATATGTAAGTACATAGATAATGAATGATCGCCTTTTGCTTGGTCACTTGCTGGTGTGAACATAGGGATGGACGGGCATCCCGTTCGGAGTGTGTTCCCGGGATATGATCCGGATCCACCACGACCCAGAGCTTTTCCAAGCATTTCCATGCATTTCAGTGTAACGAACATACAGTGTATAACTTCTTGTATGTGACAAATAAACCTTGAAACCCTGACTAGGATAAAGAGCTTAATGAAGATGAATGAATGATGTGCTCTTTTTATTAAGTATTTATTGTTATGGTATGAAAATATTTGCATCTGACTGTAGAGACTACAATGAAACCTTTAAGAAATCCGAAAAAGGGCTGTGACAAAAAAACCCTGTTTCAGGGGAAAATAAAACACTTCTCTGGACCGAGCATTTATTTAGGACAGCTGGTAAAAACTCCTCAGTGTAAAATCGAGCCATTAGATTCGAGTTAGTCTGCCTGCTGAGACAGATTTCGACATCTAAACAGGCAATTGGATAAAAATGGGAAAATACTGAGTGACTGCACAGACTCGATAATTAGATGCTGCTAATGGACACAGAGCTGTTTATAGAATCAATGCTACTTCTTCATGCCACCCTGGTTTCATATGTAAACACACAACCTGGCAGCGTTACTACAAATCCTTGAAGCGTGCTGAAATAATCCCAGTTACTGGCTCACTAAAACCTGCCAAACATCATACATACATAATCAGATGCTAAATTAAAGCAGCTCGGAGGAAAAAGATCTAAAGTCAATATGAGCTAGAGTGTTGATATGTGTGCCGTACCTTCCACCGCTCTCTTGAAGAAGACTTTGCAGCTCCCGCAGGTGACAACGCCGTAGTGGCACCCGGACGCCTCGTCCCCGCACACCAAACACACTTTAGCCGTCGAGGATGAGTGTCTTAGAGGAGCGCTGTGATGAGAACACACACAAAACACTTCATTTAGTCGTAACAAACCAATAACGGCATCAAAGCTGCTTTATACCACAGTGCTGAGTTCTCAGATCTGATTGGCGAGAAGGTGTTGATTTAATTTTCTAAAAAATTAAGCGATGGCTGCAAATCATAGGTTTATATTAATTCGCTCATTCTAATAAGTTATCGTTTCTATAGTAACAGCTCATTCACAGAGACTCCAAATAAACAGATTAAAAAATGTGCTGCTATTAAACAATGACAAAATGTATAGTTGTTGCCCAATAAAGATTTCTTTAGGGAGACGTTTATTTATTTTACATCTATGGAAGGAGTCTCCAGTGTCAGAGATTTGGAACAGTAAGTTTTCTGTCACTTTGTACTTTGTTGTTTCTCTGCTTTTGTTTTTATCTTAATAACTTCAAGAGAGAAATAAGGATAAAAAAATTGAGAGAATGATTGCTTACAGCTGCTATAACAACTAAAAATGAGAATTAACTTGTTTCCCAGAGGTTCCAAGATTTAATGTAACTATAAATGGATAAAAAGTGTTAGTCTTTGTCACAGTAGCGCCGATATGAAGCTGAACTACTACACCCATAAGCCATTGCAGGGCACATGCTCACTGCAGGCATCATGTCACATGACCACGAGCACCTGAATCACGTTGTACAATCGTCACAGGTATTTAAGTCACGTATTGTAGAGCAAGCCTTGTCAGTAGTAATCGTATCATGCTCATGTTGTTGTCTAGACTTATATAATAATCTTCAGGGTGGTAACAGTAACTATTCTTAATCACAGGACCAATAGTCTGCTTGATTATTTTTCTATAACAGCACAACCCTAAGTGTTTTATTCCTTGCTGCTGGCTTTATGGCTGGATGCTAACACTTTGGGTTTGGCCTTAACTGAAAACCTGAAATATGAATTGTCACAAGCTAATGTGGGGAAAAAAGGAAAGCAGTAAGATGCAAACTGTATTTTTCTTTATTAAAATGTTCTTTTTGAAGGAAATTAGAGAGCACAGACTAACTGAACAATCTGTGAAGTAATATTGTAGGTTAAACCACAATGACTTAACCAATGCTTTGTGGTTAACCTCAAGACTGACTAGAGAGCAAACAAAGTAAGCAGCTTATTTATTATTTATTGCATACTGTTCAAATCCCCCCATGGAGAAAGTATGCCCTGATCTGTGTGCTGTGAAGTGTGTGCGTGGATGTAATGTGTTTCTCCCACCGTTCCCAGGCACCCAAAAGAGTGCAGCATATGTCAGTGACTCACAACGTATGCTTCGTCATTTTGCTCCAGATCATGAGGTTTTCAGAGGTGGTCCCCTGAGACAAGCTCCAAACCAAACAACAGCTCCCACTGCTACCCTTCATGCTCAAAACAGGCAAGTTACACCCGCAACAAACGACAAACCGCCAGCCGTTTGGGACCGGCACGTATAGAGTAATGCAAGATAACAGAACAGCTACAGAGAGAGAAAAAAAAAGAGAAAGAGAGGGGAAGTTTTTCATCCTGTGCCCTCCAAATGCAATCGAAACAGTCAAAAGGAGAAAAAAAACCTGAGGCGTGCACTCCAAATAGTCGGGCTGACTCGGCAGAAATCCGATTAAGTCGGGCAGAGAAACCTGACATAGCGTGAGCGTGCAGAAGTGTGGCATCGCCTCTGAGCTGAAAGTCACCCTCTCAAACACGGCAAGCTAATCGACTCTCATCTCGTAGAAATGACTAATGAGAGCATTGAATTCCTCTGTCACAGCTCTGCTATTATTCATTAAAAGCTGTATTAACAGATTAATGCTTTTTATACCACAGCCCTGTTGAATTCTCGATTCTGATTGGTCAGAAGCTATTGATTCATTTTCAATAACAGCAGCTCGGACAGTAGTTCCAGCTGCAAGGCAAATCACAGGTTTATATTAATGCACTCGTTCTACATTAACCCCCAAAAATCAAAGGAATTAAATAAGTTGATAAACTCTCTGTTTATTTAACATTTATGGAAGGAGTCTCCAGTGTCAGCGCTTTGGAACAGTCAGAGGTAAAGCTTTAACTTTAAGTTTTCAAATGTGGGAAAGTCTTCCTGTTTTTCACTAACATGCTGCATCTTGTGTCTTACTAACTTTAAGAAAGAGAGATAAAAGAGAGGCTGATGAGGGAAAGGCTGTTTATAGCTGCTATAATGTAAGTGACTAACGTCTACATCATTAAATGTAACTGTAAATGGATGAAAAGTATGACTTTTTTAATTAAGAAAACATGTACTGTGGTATAAGAGGAATAAAACACTGTTATTGGAAAAGAATCAACTCCACGGTGATAACAATAACTCCTCTTTGTCATCCCACTCCGCCACTGATTATTTTCCTATAACAGCATTCCTCTAAGTGTTTTTTCCCACCAGTATTTTTACATTTTGTGCAATGCTCATAATTTTATGGTATTGACAGAGAACCTATTCCTCCCTTTCTCTCACTCTCTTTCCTTTCCCTTTGCTAATGAGCTCCCTCCCATCACAATCAATAGTGCATGGTAATTGTCCGCTTAACATTCTGACAACATCATCGCATCCTAACGAGCCGTCTGCTCTCGGAGGCACACTCGGCTTCGAGCGAGAACTTGCAGCGCCTCCCTGACACAATCAGGGGAGCTGATCTAATTCTATCGCGCCAGTCTAAACACGCATTCAATTTGTTAGCGGCTTTAGCTCGCCCCTGGCGAGCCAGACGATTTGAAGGCCCTGAAGAGACGATCACTGTGGGCACTTGGCACGCGTGATTAAAAGAAGCCCAGCTGCGTTGAAGTTGAATTTCACAAATCTTTTTCACTCCTGAAAGCCTTGTGGTGAAGTGAGAGCAGAAAAATAACAGTGATGTGAGACGAGGCCACTCCTCCTGTGAAAGGCAGTGGGTCAGTGTCCACTGTTCGAAAACCGCTGACGTGTATAGAGCAAAACTGTGGCAGTGTTGTGAGAGAAACATCAGGCCGTGTGCTAAATTTGAGGTAATAACACTCCATTAAACTAATGCTGTATGACGTGATGAACAACAAGCGCAGATTAACTGAATTAGCTGTATTAGCTGCAATGTTCAGAAATGTGGGCTGAAAGCAGCTGCAACTGGCAGAAGTTGACGTCTATTTCTAGTAATTGTTAAATGTGCCATATTTGTGTCTGTGGACAAGAAACCGCAGGTTTTTTTTTCCCATAATGCATGCAGGAAAAACACTTTCACCTGGATTCTCTACCTCTGCTGCAAAAAGCACTGTGTTCTTGTGAAGCCAAATATCACAGATTATGTTAAAAAACAAACTTAAAGCAGCAGATCAATTGTTCACACAAGGAATAAAACATGCTGATTTAGGAAAATAATCCATGCCAAGTCTGTGGAATATAGCGGAATTACTGTTACCACCTCAGAGATCATTATTCGTATCTATAGCAGCACATCTTGGATTGTTTTTCTTTCCTCTTGTACCACACCAATTTGCCAACCATTACTTCTTTTTTAAACTTGTTAAAGAACAACCATCACACTTTTTTTTCTCACTCTTTAGTTACATTAAACGTCATGGAACAGCCATGAACCAAATTAGTTCCTGTTCTCATTTACATTACAGCAGCTATAAACAGTCATTCCCTCACCAGCTTGAAGGCTTTCTCATGCTGCAAAACTTTACAAAGTGCTGTTACAAAGTGCTGACACTGGCGACTCCTTCCATAAATGTTACATAAACATCTCCTTACAGAAAAACTCCACCATAGCAACAGTTATGCCATTTTTTGTTGTTTTTTATCCAGTTGATATGGAGCATCCCTTATGAATTCCTTATGAATGAGCTGTTACTATAGAAACTATAATTTATTAGATTTTGCACATTAATATAAACCTTTCAGTTGGAACTACTGTTATAGAAAATTAATCAACACCTTCTGACCAATCAGAATCGAGAATTCAACATCGCTGTAATATAAACTCTTTTAAGGCAAATTCGTAAGTACAATATCACAGTAAATTGCACAGTATAAAATTTACATTGCTGCAGTAAATTAATTTAATTTATGTTATATAATTAATTGAATAAGCAGAGGTGAACGTTTCAGCCCGAGATGTTACACTAATCTGTGGCCGTGTGTATGATAACTTTAACTGCTAATGGCAAACAATTATTCAATTATCTCTTTCGCCTAACTAGTAAGCAGAGCATGATGCATAAATGGCAAACAATTATTCAATTTAACTTAAAGCATATGATTACATAATTACAGATATTAAAGGTGTGTAGTTATGAGAGTGTGATAATTGACTCTGGACAGATGAGGGATGTAACTTTATTAAAGGTACTTTGTTTTTTATGCATAAAATAACTTTATTTTTCTTCTTCTATTTTTCTATATTTCTTTTTCTATCTTCTATTTTTTCTTGTTCTGAAAGATAATTGTAATGTTTTTTTAATACGTTTTTTTTAAATACTTATTAAGTACATATTTAAATGAATTAGCGTCTACATTTTTTTTCTTTTTATTAGCCGTATTTTTACTAAGGTTCTTGGCTACTCTACTCCCCATACTATATCTTAAGACAATATATACAACAACAGGGTTTCAAATATAATCTTGCACAATAAAGCAAGATATATCCTTTACAAACACACAGAAGTGTCAAGGCTTCAGCACACAAGTGTAAAAAATGCTTTATGTAAATGTAAATCCGTTCCACTACGCGGCAGATGTTGAAGCTGAATGTGGAACTGATGGGAACTGATAGGAGGCTGCGTTAGACACGGAGGCGCGAGCATTCTCAGGATTGTTTGGATTCTGCGTGCTTTACGGCTCTTTAAGGAGTCCCGAGTCAGCTGAGATCTGCAGTAGCTCGGCGCCAAGCTTCACGATCGACGAGAGACTGACAGATTGGCTGCAAAAAGACATGACCTACGAGATAACCCTGTTCACACAATGCATGTTGGAGTTGTCAGGTGCCAATCTTCAGCGTGTAGCTTCTTCTGTGGCTGTTTAGAGAGTTTAGACAGTTTTTGGCCTGGTGCCTAAAATAAAAACCCTCTTGTCGATTGAACTGTTGAACTATACGCTGCTCCAGGATCTCTGCTGGAGCTGTAGGAAGTGTGATGCTTAAAGGGGCAGTCTGTAATTTTTAGAGCTCTCTGCATGAAATTGGAATGAAAACACTGGGAAGTTTTCCTTTTCCATCCCCGAACCATGTGCAACTCCTCTGCTGAGACTATATAGCGTCTTTACTTTAGTTGGCTTTACTGGAAAATGGGCCAAGTCGAGCAGATATGCTCTGGCTAATTTCAGAGCCGGGGCTAATTTCAGGGCCAGAAAATGTAAGCTACTTCAAATTTCACATTTAAATTCACATTTCAAATACTTAATGGATACGTATAAAGTTTTAGTATGTGGTATATGCGTTTATAAACATTGGAGTTGAATAACTTTGAGAAATGGCAAAGGAGTACGTTAGGTGTAAGGAATAAAACATATGCTGTTATAGGAAAGTAATCAACAGCAAGGTGGTGTGATGCAGTACAACATGAAGATGAGTTACTATAACCAACCTGACACTGATTATTTTCCTATAACAACATGTCCTGAAGTGTTTTATTCACCTTACAACATATATATATATATATATACACATATATATACACATATATATATATATATACAACATATATATATATACATATATATAGCAATTCACCACTGATTACATTTTTATTTATTTATTTATTAAAGAGTATCACACTTTTTATCCATTTGTAGCTACATTTAATGTTTGGAATGTCTGTGAAACAAATTTGTTCCTGTCATCACTTATGTTATAGCAGCTATAAATAGTCATTGTCTCATTTTTGTCATGAGAAACTGCAAAACAAACATTTCTTTTCCTGTGTCGAAAAACTTACTGAAATTTGCAAAGGGCTGACACTGGAGACTCCTTCCATGAATGCTAAATAAACATCTCTGTACAGAAAAGTTCGAAGATATTAAAGATAACGTATTAGAACGAGTGCATTCATATAAACGTGTGATTTGCCTTGTAGCTGGAACTACTGTCAGAGCTGCTGTTATAGAAAATGAATCAACAGCTTCTGACCAATCAGAATCAAGCATTTATAGCATTCTATAAAGTCCTGTTCTCGCACAAGCGTAATACTCAGCGTAATACTCATACGCACATGATCAGGCGACTTCGCATAACTTCTTGTACACTATATTATATTATATATAATATCTTGTACTCTCATGTTTCATTTTCCAAATATCTTTTTTTTTTTTTTACACTGAGCACATGGAGATTGTTTTCAAGAGCCTATCGAAACAAGGACTCGTTTCTGTAACCTATTCTACATCCCTGCCTCTTCAACAGCTGTTTCATAATTAGTCTGCAGGCAGATAATACACTTTTATAATTCCAGGGACATGCTGTTGGTTCTGCACACTTCAGTTTGTTTCAGCTCGATCATTTCACTGGGCTAGCTTGAGCTGCAGAGAGAGAAATTTGGGGTTACCCACAATTCTGTGCTGCAGGCCAGTCTGTGTGAAGTGCAGACATAACGTTTAGGCTGTGTAAAGTCATTTTGTCTGCTTCCTTGTTTGTTTTACCTAATCTACCTTCAGCTTGCACTACATTCCAAGATGAATGTTATATAAATACTTCATACTGAAGAGGCCACTTCTGAGGGAAAAGGTGGCCGCTATTTCACCGCTTCACCGAGTTTCTCTCTCTACAGCTGACCGGGGAGCCATTTTCTCCTAATAGTTCAGAATTCTCAGCCACTTAGTGCTTTCTGTCAGCCTGTGCAAGCCAATATGTTAATTGTCTGCCCACTTATAATGCTACATTAAAGAAGTTCCCTTATGCTCATTTAAGCACACTTACGTAACGTTAAATGTGCTGTGTGTGATGTTGAAAAGGCTTTCTACTTATTGAGAAATCCTGTTTTTATATGCATTATAAATATGCAATGCTTTTTTTTTAAATATAATTCCTGTCTTTGAAAAAAGCTCATAATTAGTTACGATTACATGCATCACTACTCGAGTATATGACTTCATAATAGCAGGTTACATACATGACATACATGAACATGACCGTGTCTTTATGTTTTTACAGAAGCTCTGTGCTGCCACGCATGAAATAAAAAAAAAAATTCTCAACAATATTACGTTATTACATGAAAATATGACATTTACACTATCCACACACCTTGGTGTGTTCTGTTGCTGTTTACTTAAAACCCTGCTGTTTAGTCGTAAACTTCAAAAAATGTAGAGCTTTTATCCCAGCAAACAAAAAGTTAAGCTTCCGCTAAGCCTACATTTATCGATCTTTTCACTTCTTCACTTCTTCTGACTTTGTGCCTACAGACACCACCTGACTCTTTCACATATTTCTATTCTTCTCTGCAAGGCACCGAGCCAAGTGAGTGAGACATGTTCGGAGGGGGAAGAAGAAGGGCCTGCAGGTATACAAAAACAGTGAAACTTAAAAAAACACACACACACACACACACACACACACACACTTCACTCTATCACCTTCACACATCTCCTCTCACCTGCATCCCACCTGCACACACCTCTGCATGGAGAGAAAGAAGAAAAGGAAACGTGTGGTGGAACCAGACAGACTGGTCGCTTTGCTCTTCGCCTGGGCTGGCTACCGGATCTGAGATCGGAGCTGAAAGTATCACTCTAGGAACTGTGGCAAAAGCCTGACTGACAGAAAGTAGTTGTTTGGCTGAGTTTTTTTCGCTGCATAATTAAAATACTTGACTGGCGCTTATGAAGACAGCATAAGGGTTTGGCTAGCTCTTGTCTTTTGGTTAATGGACGATAGCGTCATAGAAGACTTGGATAAAATCGTAGAGACGTGGATAAAATCGCTATGACCTTCAGTGTCAACTTGCAAAACTTCTTCATATTTAATCATTTGATTAGGAGAATCTGCACCTTATCTCATTCGTAGCTGGTTGTTATTAGTCAGTGATATTAATTAGCACGGATGATGACTGGCCTGAGCAGAACCACGATTCTATCCCTCATCTGTTTTTAATACAAGAGTGTACAGTAAAATTTTGAATACAAGTGTGAAGTATAATTCCTGAAGCAAAAACTAATTTGTAAACACTGACACAGGTACATAAAGATGATCTGATGCATACCTTATATATAAGTATACCACAGTCCTGTTGAAGTCTTGATTCTGATTGGTCAGGAAGTGTAGAGAGTTTGTGCTAGCTGTAATTTAAATCACAGGTTTATATTAATGTGCTCGTTTCAATATCGTTTCTATATTAACAGCTGCTTCAGAGAGACTTGTATGGTGGACGCTCCATATAATCTAACCTTATTCATAAACTTATTGAAACAACAACGAAATATCATTGTTGATATTGTGACATTTTCAGTAAGTAGCTGTTTATTTTAACATTTACGGAAGGAGTCTCCAGGGTCTGTGTCCACTTTATAATGTTTTCTGCCAGGGGAAAGTCTTCAGAACAGAGGAGTTTGTACTTTCCGGTTTCCGATTAACATGATAAGCAGTCTTTGACTATTTATAGCTGCTATAACGTAAGTGATAACAGGAACTAATTTGTCTCACAGACATTCCACAACATTAAACTATACATGTAACTATAAACAGTACAATAAAAGTATGATGCGTCATTGTTTAACAAATTAAAAATTGTAATCATTGGCAAATTGCTGTCATATAAGAGGAGAAAAACCTGTTGTTGACTGTTTCACTATAATAGCACACACCCAGGTGCTTTTATTTCATACATATGAATACACAAATGATTTTTTAAAATCTGTTCCGATTCATATTGTATTTGTTTCTTCATATCATCACCTATAATTGCATGTATCGCTTGTTTTGTTTGTCTTATTGTGTATGATGCTTTGTCAATTATTACTTCCTGTCATAAAAACATAACCAGGGACAGGGGCTGCTAATCAGCTACAGCTAGAAGCCGCATGTACATTACATCTGTTGTGCAGCATGTAGCAAAGTTTATCTGTATTGTACTCATTAAAACAATCAATTGTACTCTGAATCATCAAAACTAAAGCAAAACAATGCAACACTGAAACACTGAAAACCTTAATCTTCATGGTATTTAGGTCATCGATAGTGAACCCAGGTGTTTTCTGTTCTCCTGCTTATTTTGGAGTTCACTTCCTTTCTTTTAACAAGCGATAGTAATCTCTTGCAGTCGTTGCTGATTTTCTGGTCTGACTCTGTGCTATTTGCGCATGAATTTGTTAACTATGACAAACCAGGCATCTTAATTAACCACAGCCACAGAAGCACACACACACACACACACACACACACACAAAATAAGGTACTAGCAGCCTGCAGGAGAATCCATTTTTTTCTCTCAAGGCTATTTTGAAAAACTTGTTTTATGACGTTAGCAAATTTTTTTTGTTTAGTTCGAAATTGGTGCAAAGCTCATGTACGCTATAGGGCATACTATATTTCCTGGAAAATCAGTGAGCTGATAGCTGTAACAGGATGTGCGGGGGATGAAGGTTTACATTTCAGAAGATGCCAGATCAAAACTGAAGCATCCTGTGAACAGTGAAGTCAATCTTACTGTAAAATGAGTGAAAAGTCCAAGTGCTTGTGATAACGCCGTACTCTAGACCTCAAGACAAATGTATTCACCAAACCTTTAACCAAGGATTAATGATATAATTCATCTGAGAAGACTCCATTTCATGAGTCGCAGTTTAATTACATCATGTCTTCTCATGGATTCTTTGCATGAACTTGCAAAACTGTAAATAACTGGGATTACTTTTTTATTAATGGCTAAAACTCCTTTCAGCAAAAATCGACAGACTTTCTGTCACGTCATTATTGAGCATGGAAAAACTCTCTGATACGACATAATGAGGAAACATTGACTCAAAATGGAGCCTGTCCTCTTCTCAGATAGTGGCATTATAAATCATTACAATATACGGGTGCGGTTCAAGTAAAGTCAACAGCACTGTGTGTTTACAGGATGTTCAGTATGAGCAGATTGTGAATAAGAGTCCAGGGATGAGCACAGGATAGTTTTTATGATTACAGCAGCAGAATTATTATAGGTGTAAAGCAAGGGTGAGTTTCAGGCATAACCATTTTGCGTTTTTGGGAAATCTTTAGGGTATCCGTATGGAACCACACCTAATAATTTATATTGTATAGTATATACATATTTTAAAAGTTTATTGACGTGGTGCGACAACTGCCTTTAGGCTTCCATTACGGATAAAATATAATGATATGAAATTTTAAATAATTATCTGTTCTTTGCTCAGCACATATAAATGTCAAACTCTTGGAATTAATTGCACATATGCTGAAAAAGGGTTGGAATATTACTTTAATCATAGTTCATTTCACCATTTCTAGGAAAACTGTGCCAACTCATTATTTTTATATTTTTCAAGACCATTACGTATCTTAGCAAGGAATAACGAATCCAAATAGTTCTACTCATAGGACTTGTGTCTTGAGAAAAACGATGGACACAGTGAGCAAGGTCAGTAAAAGGGTCGTTTTTTTTTTTTTATTCTCTTATGAAGCTAGATAATACTGTGCCCATGTAATATCTTAGACACATTTTTTTGCCCCATTTTCTCCCAATTTCCCACCCACTCACTAGCTCAAGCAGTTTGTGCTGAATGCAAAAAAGGCTAACTGTTAAAATCTCCAACATTCCCAAGTACTAAAACCTAATCGCTTTTTCTTGGAAACAGCGGGGCCTTTTGAGAACAAACCGTAACTGCCCCCCGTGGCGGCCCAATGCTAGTGCTACACAGAGCCACCCTGTGTATTCAGCACCTTTGCCGTAATACGCCTCACTATTTACACTAATCTGGCTTAGCGACAAGCCCAAAGATCCAAACAGTGCAGCCTCAAAGCACAGAAAGCTGCTTCATTAAAGCCACAAATCCCTTGCTTTTGGCAAACCTGTGACCCAGCGTTCACCTCGTCCCTCACTCCTCCTCTGTCTTCCTCTACCTGTCCTCTGTGTGAACGACACCTCCCTGATTTGCAGGTGACCTCCACGCTCGCATTATCCCAGCAAGGACAAACAGGAAAAACAAATCTCCAAAGAGTGAGGGATTATCTGGGGGGAGGATCACACAGAGCCAGGCCAGTCCTCTCAGCCCAGGAAGTCAGCACTCGCTACTGTTTTTTAAACAACGATCAAGCTGAACTTCCTGCCTAGACAGGAAGTCAACTATATATCATGTATAAACAGCAGAGGCCCAGGCTGCTACAGATTTCTGATAATCACTCGGGTCAACATGAAAAATGAGATGTGGGAAAACGGCTTAATCTGTCAATCTGTGCTTGGGTTCCAGTTTGTTTTTATGCACTCAGTGACCTCTTTATGCAGCTAACGATTTAAACAGCTGCCTGTATTCTACGGCAAACCTTTGCGGTTTGGATGTATTTTAATGCTTTAGAGCAATAAACAATAAGATCCAAACCAGGTCTTGATAATCAGCTGCAATTCATCTCCACCTTCTTCTTTTTTTTCCTCAAACCACACAGTGTGAGCATCTCAGACCAAAACATGAGTGTCCCTCAGGATCAGTCGAGGAATTATTGAGTAAATCCTGTGGTGTGTGCTACAGAAACTACCATGCAAGACTCCTTGGCTAATGAATGCTGGGTAATTGATAAGTGGCTTTCAAATAAATGCAGTAGAACAGTAGAAACACACCAATCAGATTTTTACACAGTGTCACTACACACTTTTGAAAAATCTACATATTGGTAAATACTCCGACTATCTGGCCACCCGTATCCTGGACCAGTGTGTGTCGTTTTCCCATTGCGTATCTCTACCCATGAAAATGGAGGAGTTTCTCAGGGTGGTGACTTGAGAGTAGGAAGATACTACATTTGAATGTAAATTAATTAAATTCAATAGATTCAAAGAGAATGGAAGCTAAGAACCCTTAATTATCCAATGAACCATTAAAACCCTGATAAAAGTAATGTGGTGAAAAAAGAAATGTCTATCTTTCCATTTACTTACTCTTTCTCTCTCTCTCTCTCTCTCTCTCACACACACACACACACACACGCACGCACAGTATTTACATAAAACTCTATGAAGATTCCTTTAAGGTGATTCCTAAGCAAAGGAAAGGACTGTTGTGTCCATTTCTGTCAGTATTCATGTGTTCATAATGATGTGCACTAAAAAGATGATAGATTATTATATAATATACCAAACAGTTGAGTAAGGAATAAAACATTTAGGGACATGCTGTTATAGGAAAATAATCAGTGACAGGGTGTTGTGTTGAGGCTCGACATGAAACAGTTACTGTTACCATCCTTAAGTCGATTATTTTCCTGTAACAACACCTTCCTCTTACACAACAATGGTTAACTGACAATTACAATTTTTAACTTATAATAAAGAACAAAACATTATACTTTTTATCCATTTGTTCATTTGTTCATGTTACCAAGAAAAAGCGCTCACAAAGCGCTCTCAATGGAGACTCCTTCTGTAAACGTAAGATACAGTAAATGTCACCATATCAACAATTATATAATTATACTGTTAACTTCCTGTTCATGTACATGTTCCTGTGTACAAGTTGTGATAGAAATGATGACATATAAGAACGAGTGCATTCATATAAACCTGTGATTTGTATTACAGGAGGCACTATTGTTGCTTTTATAGAAAATTATTCTGACCAATCAGAATCGAGAACTCAACAGCGCTATGAAATAAAGTGCTATCAAATGAACAGAGAAGTTAAAAAAAAAAAAGGCCACACTTCAGTCTTCTTTTCAAATCTCTTTTCAGTTAGGAAGAATTAGTATAAAGTGTGACTGAAGCGTCTCCCGTAGCTGTGTGACAGTGTGGAATATATTCCTATAGCGTTGCTCCTTACGCTGCCTGTGCCAAACCACTCTGCCAAGTTTGCTTACCGAATATATAGTTAATGACCGAGTGGCTTGCAAAAGTCAGAGGGTATGAAACCACAACCACAAGAAACAGCATACCCCTTTTCCAAAACACACACACACATATACACACACACACACACGCACAGAAAGACGGCGCACTCAGCTGGATAGGAGCCAGCCGCTTCACCCTCGTCCAGCAACCTCAGCACGTGATCCGCAGGTCCGTGTTTGGTTTTCACTCAGGCTTTATTTGACATGTAGCGATAGAATATCACAGCGCATGCCCCTCTTCAACACTCTCGTACAAGGCCACTTGCTGAGCCTCTCTCTCTCTCTCTTTCCCAGAGAAAGAAACCGGCTCTAGGAAGCCGACTGACCCTATGACCCTTCTCAAAGTACATGCTTTGAAAAAATATTATTAACATCCAGCACAGTTCTTCCAGATTAACAGTCGTGTGCCATTAAATTTATAAGGATCAGAAAAATGACATACGTTTCACAAACGATCCCATGAGTTTTTCCCCCCACATTTTTTGTTGATGTGAGTAATGTGATCATGTGAAAAACGTGTGAAGGTTGTGTCCTGAAATTGCACGACATCATATGAATAATATCTGATCACGTAAAAGAATAAAACCACATGACCTACATATGAAAAATCTGATGTACAGGTAGAAAAAATCCACATAGAAAAAGCAAGTGAAAGTAAATGAGTCATGCGAATTGTGAAAAATAAAACCACATGACCTGTATGTGAAATAATAACGTGAAAACGTATGAATAATGTGACAAAATCGCGTGTTAATAATTCAAGCCACCAAGCACTACATGTGAAATAAATCAATTGAATTGAAATCAATAAATCATTTATTTAAAAAAATCAAATGTGAAAATAACACCACATGACCTACATGTGAAAAATTAGCATGAAAATAATGATGTGATCTATGTGAAAAGAATTAAAAGAATCATGAAATAATCACGTGAAAAATATAACCACATGCCATACACGTTAAGTTAAATTAATTATGTAAGAAAGTCACATAATAAATGAAACAACATGCAATAGACTGCATGTGAAAATAAATGAATCATGTAGAAAAAATAAGACATGCACTACATGGGAAAAGTCCATAATGTATGAAAAGATACCATGCGACGCATCTAAAATCAGGTGATTATTCACATGAAGCTCATGTGATATCGCTAACTGCAATTTGTACCCAAAAAGAGCAAAGCGAGATACTTGCGTGACAAGTTGTGCATACGTGGATCCGTATGTGTTCGCCAGAGGTGAAGAAAAAGAGACGGAGATTAAATTCACTCGCCGGTCAAGAGGTTAAACTCAGGTTAAAAGCAGCGGCTCAGATAACCACCTGTCTCCATCAGATAGGAAGTACGAGGTTTGGTTACCAGACACATTAAACAGGGCTGAGCTCTCTCAGTGTCTACAACACATCAACACTCCAGGATGGAGATCTAGCTTTTCGAAGAAACAAATGACCGTTTTAGAAGTCACTGGACAATCACTCTGATGTCACTAATTAGCAACGAAAGTCTGTCATACTGATACTGAGACAGAAAAGTCCTGATACTGGAGACTCCTTCCGTCAATGCTAAATACACGTCTCCTCTGTGCAAACTCACCATGTCAACAATTATACGTTTTTTAATCAGTTTATTTGGATTGTCCATCATACATCTCCCTAAGTCTAAGTTATTAGAACGACGTATTAGAACGAGCTTATCAGCCGTCATCAGCTATTATTGTCAGAACTGCTGTTACAGAAAATTAATCAACACCTCCTGACCAATCAGGATCCAGAATGGCAACCCACTCGCATATTAACTATGTATCTGAGAAATAAACTTGGCAGAGAGGCAATAAACAGGCATTTAAAAAAAAAAAAGTGAAAAATGATTTGCCTGAATAATTTCACAATGAAATGATGTATCTTTCTCTTTTACGTACCTGTAATGTTTATGAAATTGTGTCTATAATAAATTGTGTCTATAATAAATGTCTAGCACTATTGCGGATCTTGTAAGCTAGAGTTTGAACCTGAATGCTCCAACTTTCCCATTTAGCCAGGACTTTCAGTGACATGAAACTAATAAGAAATGGTCACAATTTGTGTTTCATGATAGACAATGTGAAGATTAAAAAAAAAATTATTCTTTTTCTTCCTCGTTTTCTTCTTTCAGACTCATATTAGCCACGTCTTGTAACATCGCTCACTATTTGGACGTCTGAATTCTCAGTGGATAATTATATTCTCTAAATACTTTACTTAAATTATGACTCATGCTTATGATCCATACATCAAATCCACAAGCAATGGCACAAGCAATGTTGCCAGATTCGCGTCTTTCCCACGGGAATTGAGCACTTTTGAATTTTTCACATTATTTTTAGTCTGTGGGTTTGATGTTTAAGCAATCCATTCCATCCATTAATTATATATTGAAACATATCCCCATTTAACCAAAATGTGTTTATGACTAAGTGCTGAACTATAGAACATTTGTGCCATTGTACATACACTATATTTGCAATTTAAATAAATCAGTGAAGTTTATTTTATGCTACAGCAGGTCACAATGATGTTTACAGCTGCCCCATACAGAACAGTCTATACTGATGTTATTAGAAAGACTCGATGTCCATTGATGCACCAGCCTTAGAGAAGGTCAGGTTTACATAAAATAAAGCTCAGAGATTCAGTACAAAATGTAAAAGAACATTAGCTGAGCACGAGTACACAGGCACACACAAATGCACGTACGTACATCTCCTAGGACTATCAGTGTCCTTGTCTCATGACCTTTTTCAAATTTGGTGTGTGCACATTAGAGGATTACTGGACCATATGGCGGTTATTGAGGAACAATGCCTCACCTGTCCAAGGCGTCCACATAGACACACCAAACAACGCGAACTGAAAAGCTGAAAATAGAACACGGTGTAACCGCAAGCCTGCTGACCCAAATATACCGCAGAGCTTCAGGTCGTCAGATTTAATCAGAAAGGAATATTTCACGAGGGGGAAAAAAGAATGATGAATTACAAAAGCACAAAGGTGATATTTAATACACTGACTGACAGCTGTTTCATATTAAACCCCATCACCCTGTCCTGTTATAAATCACTCCTCAGTTTGCTTTGAAAAATAATGTAATATCAAAGCAGGCATATGATTACACCATACACAGGGTCTTAGATGTCATAAAAATGGAAAGTGAAGCTGAATGACTCAATTCAGTCACCCATCAAAGGCTCGCAGCAGCCATGCCACCCAGTGCGGCGAGCTCAGCGGGCACCGACTCCACCCGGAGAACGGGCACAGCGTCCGCACGCTGCCTCACACCCCCGCGGCACATGTGTATGCCATGTGCCTAAGCCAGATTCAGGATGCTTTCCAGGAACATTCTCTCACTCGCACTCGACTCGCCCTCTCGCTCTCTCTCTTTCTATCGAGCTCTCCATCTCTTGCATTTTTATGCGCATTTTTACACAGTTGAAATGGTTTAAATAAAAACCAGCAAGCGCTGCGTTCACTCAGGTGAGCCTTCTTTACAAACCACAACCCCCGCATGTTTTTTAATAAGGAGAAATATTTGCGGCGCTGCCCTTTCACTAACTCGCCTTGTCACTTGGGGTAAGAGATTTCCAGGTGATGTTCATGCTGTTCTAGGTGATGAACGGAGCTGTTCACTAAATCTGGACTCAGCACACAGCTCGCTGTATAACACTGTATATTTTATAATGAAATGCATTAGTGTAGCACTATATATGTCACTTTCCTGGTTAGCTTGGTGTTTAGATATATATATATATATATATATATATATATATATATATATATATATATATATACATAATGTATGTATTTATATGAAGGCAATTCATGCAAATGTCAGTATTACTGGAGAAACTAACACTGTAAGCACAAGCCCCGGTGGAGGCAGGTAAGGGGGAGGGGGGGGGGGGGGTGATTGTGCGGGGGAATCCCTTAATTGCCCACTTAGGCAGGGATTAAAGCAGAAACATTTTTCCTGAATTAAACTTTACAAGGTTGTAGGGAGTCTACGTTGGACAGTTTATGTTGTAACAGGGTGCAAAATGATATACACGGATCAGCCATTACATTAAAACCACTGACAGGTGAAGTGAATAACACTGATTATCTCATTACAGTGGCACCTGTCAAGGGGAGGGATATATTAGGCAGCAAGTGAACAGAACAGTCAGTTCTTGAAGCAGGAAACATGGGCAAGCATAAGGATCTGAATTGTGATGGCTGAATGACTGGGTCAGAGTATCTCCAAAACAGCAGGTCTATTGGAGTGTTCCCGGTATGCAGTGGTTAGTACCTAGCAACAGTGGTCCAAGGAAGGACAACCAGTGAACTGGCGACAGGATCACGGGCTCCCAAGTCTCGCTGATGCGTGTGGGGAGTGAAGGCTAGCCCATGTGTTCCGATCCCACAAAAGAGCTACTGTAGCACAAACTGTGTTTATCAACGTGTTTATTTGGAGTGTGCGAATTGGCACTACTATCAGAGGTGCTGTTTTAGAAAATTAGTCAACACCTTCTGACCAATCAGAATCCAGTCGTGTTGTGGTGTAATCCCATAATAATGCAATCTTTTATTTTAACATGGTTAGTAATGGATTAAAAACATCAGTGTCATGAAAACAGTTGAGTACCGTATACACGGTGTTGTTGTGCAAGCAGGCTTCTATCTGTAATTATGCTGTTTTATTAACTCCATCTGATAGCTGCTGCTCGGTATCTGCCAATATGAAGAGAGATAAATGAAGCAGCAGAGCTCTTATCTGGAGTCTGGACACCACAAAGAGCAAGTTGGAGAAAAAGAAGGAAACCACAGGAGACCTGCTTGCATAACAGAAATCGGGAGAAAGAGAAGAGAAAAAGAGAGAGTAACTGTAGTCCGTCCTGAATTCAGCTCTCTCCGTCTGGCTGATGCTGAAACTGTGGCAGCATAATCATTCCTGTCACGTCACACTTTTAATGAATCATAACACAGCAGCGCAGTCGATTCAGACATCCTGTATAAATAAAGCTGTGCCTCTCTGAGATCTCGGGCGCAGAGAAATCACCCCTCTCCCTCCCCAGTCCACCGTCTCCCACAAACACTGTCCTTCATTGTTCCGGGGATATTAAAGCCTGCCGATGAAGGTGTGCCCTCGCCATCCATACCCTCTCGTAAATATTTCGGCATGAAGGCTGAGCTTTATTCAGGCGCTGTGTGCTTTAACAGTGCTGAGGAAAAATAAAGCCGAGGCTTAAGTGCGGGTGCAGGATTCATCAGCTTCCAGAGCTATTACTGAGCTTTTAGAGACTAAAAAAGAAAGGGGAAAGGTGTAGACTGCTAGCCAACTTCTGATTGGATATGGAAAGCTTCCTGGAAAGCAATTCACTCTGGCAGTCCAGCACTGTGGGCTCCTTTTTTTTTTTTAATCGGCCGCTTTAATTACTTTTCTGTGGGCTTGAGTTTGGTCTCGAGAGAAATTCAGAGTGCTTAAATTTTATTCATACAGCAATACATTTCCTTTTCATACAAAAAGCAGGAGTGGGACTAAACGCTGAAACGTTACGAAGTGGGTCGGGTTGGTTGCACGTTCCTTCATGCATGTCGTAAATTCCTCAGGTATATTAATGACTAGTTTCATCACAGCTATGAGATGACTCCTTATGCGAGAATGCAGAACCCACAGTACAGGTACCTCGTGATATCAATAAACTTACACACTACAGTGAAGCAGCAGAGCTTAATTAACACACCCAGTGTTCATGTTTCTGTTCAAATACAGTATGTCACAAATTTCACAACTGTATGAAGTTTGCAAGGAAAAAATCTGCAATTAGATCAGATACTGTAATGCAAACCATCTAAAGAGGAATCTCAGAAGAAAGCCAGTCATGACCTATGTTGAGAATTATAAAATCATAGAAATGTATAAAAAAAATCAACAAAATTAGTTACCATATTTATCTGAGGCATCAGTAGAAATTTTCCTAGTTGAATACTGTTACATTTTTTTCTTAAAAGTAAACATGTAAAGACCAAAAATCCGCATTCATCATTCACTTTCAATGAGAGCTAGCAACAGTAGACAAAATGACTGTTCAAGTGGGCGGGGCAAGCACGGTAATAAAGTTCGGTGAAGTTAAACTTTATACAAATGAGAAGCAAAGTGATCTGGCGACCAATAGGAGTAAAGGAAGGTGGTATGTTTCTTTTTTTTCCAAACAATTGTGAAATAATTGTTTTTTTAGTCCACATATCCATTCCATCTCACAGCTCCTGAGCCAGTCAGAGAAACTCACTCTGATGCTATGAGCTTGAAGTATTTGATTTACTCAAAACAACAGCGCCAGTCTTTTCATCTATCTATTTTAGTACATGGAGCTGTTTAGGTTGGTCAGATAGGTGGCAGAAATCCTAAAAAGCAAAAACGTTTGCTTCATTCTGACTCTATAGACAGTGATATACTACACAGGTGTATTTTATATTTATATTTTATACAACATTTATTGATAAAAGTACTATATTAATAAACCTCAATTGAACTGAACAAACAGTTTCCATCAGAATGTTTATTTTTAGTGGGAAGACGTCTGTGGTCAAATTGGTAGTTTTGTATACGTGCTGTAGCTATCTTGTGTGGATATCGGATTAGCTTGACAGTACCAAAGAAACCATGGCAACCAAGAGTTTAAAAAAAAAAAATGCCCACAGGCGACCAACATAGAGTTTCTTGAGCAATGCAAGGCAAAAAACTGTTGCTGGTGTAAGCGCATACCTCATACCTCACCTACAGTATGTCTATGGAAAAAAATGGTTTCTGGAATAAATGATTTCTGAAAAAAAAACCCTGCAAGTAGTTTATTTCCAACATGGAAATGAGTCAGCTGTTTCTGTGGATATATCTGAATTGTTAGTTCGCTGCCAAAAAGTGATATAAATATGCTTTTTTTATAAAGTTATTTCTTACGTAGTGAGAATATTTAGTGGATATCAAGATGTTTTGGATGTTTAGATTCTGAACTGCAGGGTTAAAGATTTTTTGCTATAGTAGCAAATGAAATGTAAAATGTAGCTAAATATCAGTGACATTTCTGTGAGTAAATTTAAAAAAAACTGAAATTTAAAATATTATGAATATTAAAAATAATAAAATGATATATATTTTTTCCCTATGAAAGAGAAAGCAAAATACAATTTCACCTCCTGCTGTTTATGCTAATGTTACAGTTGTTATCTGTTACAGTGTAATGTTATAGGCTCCTTAATATTCAAATGTAATTTAATATAAATTTTACATAATTACATTTTGAATGCATGTTGTATCCAAATTTGGCAGCTGTAATAGTTACCGTAGATGGCGTAATGTTTCTACAGACTGTCTGAGTCTGTGGTTTGGGATGTAACTCATGACTGTCAGGCTCTTCAGAAGATTTGCATAACTTCTCTATCTTTGGTATCATCTATTCAAAAACATGTTTCCATTAGCCACCTTCTCTTTAATGATATTTCCCCAGCTAACGTTTTTTATAGTATCTACGCTTTCATTGCGTTTAATGTGAATACTGTGCGTGCGTGTGGGGGATTAATTAGCTACAGTAACTTGCAAATCAATGGAAATAACCCACAAAGATAGAATTACAAATGTGTGTGTGTGGGTGTGTGTATGGGGTGTTTTGATGATGGATTATAGCATTGTCTCACTGGTTCCCCTTTGTTGTTATGCATTACCATGGACAGTATCATGCATATCTGTGGTCTAAATTTGTCTAAATTTGTCTAAACATGTCTAAATTTACTTCGAATTTTATATCATAAATAGGAAAAAGGTAACTGCAAATGTATTTCTCTAAATTATTTAGATGTTTATTTAATGTTAGCTACATTAGCATCATGTGCACTAGCACAAACCAAAGATTATTTGCTAAAATGATGTGTCTAAAATATTTATTTAATATTTCAAACTTTTTTTTTATGATAACAGTAAAAAAGTCATTTAAAAGTTACATTGTCTAAGTTGTGTTTGAGGATCTTAGCTGTAGTGTGTGCACTCACACACACACACACACACACACACACACACACACACTGTTACGGCGCAGAGGACGTGTATATGTATCTCAGGCACCCTATTTTATTAGTACAAAAACATTTTAGATTTCCGAACAGAAGTTTTCCAGCACAAAATTAAATGTTTGTATGTCAGTAAAGAAAGCAGCAGATTCCATAAGAGACACTTTTCAGATAAAAACATAATGAAGGCTGCTGGGTTTCGCTGCAGAAATAAGAAGCGAGTCGACAGTCAAAGTCTCCAGAAGAACTGTGGCTGCTTCTGCAAGATGCTCAGTAACACTTACAGCTCATTTCCTTATAAAACTGCACACACTGCACCTGAGATGACTATTTTTTTTAAAGCGAAGGATCATCACACCAAATATTGACTTTGTTTCATTTATTACTGTTTACTGCTCTTTATAGGATTTTTTTAAATGTAGAAACATTTAATTTCATTATTTTTGAAGGCATCTTTGCTCTACAACATTTCTTTGCATATATATATATATATATATATATATATATATACATATGAATATATAATATTCAGACAGTAGAACTCCTGCAGGTTTTGCCTCTAGCATGTCTGAAATTCGTATTGCAAGACCTGGACTGATTTCACAGGGAAAAAAATAAAAGCAGGCGCTCCTACATCCCTATTGTTCTAAATAAATAAGCAACTGGCTAGACGGTGGGGAGATAAAAATATTCTTCACTCTCATCTTTCCACTCGAATACTCCACACGAAGACCTGCGTGCCACTCAGCCAGAGACCAAAGCTTCTCCTCCAGTCCAAAATTGCAATCTGGCACTTTAGAGAAAGTTAAAATATCACGCTGCGTGTGGTGGAATGTGATGTGTGAATCGGCAGCTTACACCACACGTGTGTTTTCCTGTCGCTGACACACTCGGGACAGTCACCTGTTAAATGTGAAGTCTCACCTCGTCTTAGCCTGATTTCATTTGCAAATGAAAAACCGAGGGGTCTACCGGGCATTCCTGCTCTTTTACACTTTGAAGAAATGCGTTTTTTTTTTTTTTAAGGAAAAAAAAAGATCATATACAGTTTATTACTCTTATCCTTACTCCTTACTTTTCATATATTTCAAGACCTACTTTCCCACTTGCTTAATATTGATTCGATTCTCACAAAAGCATCTTTGTTTAAATTTATTTATTGATTTTTGTTTTAAACAGCACAGCTTCTGAAGTGCCGTTTGGTCACTTTTTTAACTGGCCCAGTTCCATTTTAGCATCCTGTCTATTGTTTCCACCTCTGTTCTCTCAGCTTTGCCCTCCTGCCCCGTGGCCAGCTGACGTGGCAGTGCTGGTAAACACTCGTCCTCTCTCAGAGCTTTTTCTCTTCCTTGAATTTAGATGTTTTTATTAGCTCCCTCCTGTCCTTCCTCCTTCTCGGTCTCTTAGTCTGAAACACATCTTGATTAGTGCTGTGCGTGAGTCACTCGTACAGGGTTGAAGGCTGTGGTCCATTTTCAGGCTGGATGTTTACAAGAACATAAATATACTGTATAATTACACTAATGATGATGAGGCTAGTTTCATATTTATTATGTAAGGAACAAACCAACTGGGGGTGTGCTCTTATAAGAAAATAATCAACAATGGTGTGTTGTGATAAAGTGGAGTTACTGTTACCACCCAGAAGTTGATTATTTTCTATAAAAACACATCCCTATGTCTTTCTATTCTTCTTACACTACGACAATTTGCCAGTGATTTTTTTTTACTTATTAAACTTAATTTAGAGAAATATTGCAAGATAATCCATCACCTTTAAAGAGTCAACCTGCAACTACTCTGTACTACTATACCACAGTGTGGCTGAATTCTCAATTCTGATTGGTCAGAAGATGTTGATTAATTTCCTATAACAGCAGCTCTGGTAATATTTTCAGCTGTAATTCAAATGACTGGTTTATATTAATGCGCTTGTTCTAATATTATTGCTTCTATAGTAAGAACTGGCACAGGGACTTGGACAGCGGATGGTCCTCAGGAGCTGATAAAGGGTAATGGATAAGATAATGGAAGGACTATCCATTTTTGGAAAGAGTCTCCATTGTCAGTGTTTTGTAATAGTCAGAGGTAAAGTTGTAACTTTTTGGGAAAGTCCTCAGGAGGGGAAAGTTTGAGGCTGGTGAAGAAACAATTGTTTATATCTGCTATAACATGATAACAAGATAAACAAGCTAACTTCTTTCACAGGAAGGTCTGTGAAACACAACATTAAACGTAACTATATACAGATAAAATCTAGCTATAATGTTGTTCATTCATAAAAATTCCTAATATGGGTAAATGCTGTGGTATAAGAGGAATAAAACAGTAACTTGCTTCACGCCAGGCTGCATGACGCCCCCCCGTCATTGACTATTTTCCAATAACACAATGCCCCCATGTGTTTTATTCTTTATTCTCCATCTGTCTTTCTTCCCTTCTTTATATATTTCTTCATGCACGCGAAGAATTGCTAGAGCTGCAAATCTCGCAAAGTCTAAGATCTGTAATTGCATTAGTGGGTTCCCTGAAAATGAACGAGACGCACGATAGGAGTGCCTATCATACTCTTTATGCATCTAAAGAGTGATTTTTTTAAAGTGTGTAACAATTGTGTTGTTATAGTTTGTCCAATGATGCATTGTGTTTCAGGATGTGGAACTTTGCTCCCTGTCATTTTCCAGCATCTTCCAAACCAATGTCCCTCGCTCTCTCGCCTTGTTTCCCCAACGTCTTTTTACAGAGCTTTTAATTTTCCCGACGAAAAGGGCGCGACTTGAGAAACAGCCTGTACTTGTTATTTAGTACAATGAGGTTCCTGGTTATTTAATTTCTAAGGCTTAATTAGATAATCAGGCCCATAGTGTCGTGGCAGCAATAATTATAAAGGTCAAAACACTTGTGTAATAGGTTAATAGTAAAAAGGCGCTTTCTCTGGCATCGTATGTAGCCTGTTAGTGACCAGATGGGTGCCATCTGTGATCTGTGATACTGCAATACGTAAGTTCCTCACATCGTCAGCGATGAAAAATAAGTTTTGGTAAATATATAATCAGGTCCCTCTACATCCCGAATGGTCCTGAATGTAACACGGAAATAGGAGCATTCATAAGAATAATGGTGCTATTAGACTAAGTGTAGACTAGGGATGAGCGATATGACAAAAATATCATCACGATACTTCGAGATATTTCTACGATATAGAGGTTTGCTAACAAACTGCTAGTAAAACACTAGTGTTGCAGTTAACAGTGAACATTTAAAGTTGATTATATTCCTATAACAGTGTTTTATTCCTTGTATGCTGCCAGAGTTTGCCAAAATTCACAAGTAGTCATTAATTAAAATAAAAAGAAGAGAGAGATACTCATCTTTAATATCTAAAACAATAATGCCTTTAACTCTGAAATGGAGGGAAATAATTATTTCAGTAAAATGTTAACATGTCAGAATAAATTTTTAACATCAACTCAGCTTTCCAATCTGCTGGTTTCCAATTCAATTCAATTCATTTTTATTTGTATAGCGCTTTTTACAAAGGTCATTGTCTCAAAGCAGCTTTACACAAACAAAAGTAAAGTGAAGTGTGTGTGTGTGTGTCGTCTCTGATGAGCAAGCAGGGCGACGGTGGCAAGGAAAAACTCCCTGAGATGGTGATAGGAATCAGCAGTCAGAAATCACAATTCTGCAGAAAAATGTATTGTAACCTAATTTATCACAGTATCAATATTTTATCATCGTATTACCCAGTCCTACTGTAAACCAAATATTATCATAACCAAATGTTGACTTGTGCTGTGGTGGAATTTAAATTCAGATCAGGGGTCAAAATAATGAGGAAGTTCTGGGATATAAAGATCAGGTGAGCACAGCTATGCGCTTCAGTTTCAGTCTAGACACTGATTTGCATGTTGAACGGCACCTTTCAAACCAATGGCTCCAGTTTCTCCTGGTTTGTTCAGACCTAATTACAGAGCTCATGTCCTTTATAATATATTATATCTCTCACACGCACACACACACACACACACACACACACACATACACAAACCCTTAATCCTCTATTTGTGTTCACTACTTAGTAGGGTTCTCAAATTCCTTAAAATGGATTAAATGGATTACATTTCTTGTATGACCCAAGATCCACATAAACATCTTTTTCATCATAACCTTTCATACATATACACATCAATCAGGCCTTATTCCAAATGGCTTCCAATTAACTACACATGCTCTCTACAAAATGAATGACATAATGGTGTTATAGGCCCTGTGTAGTGCACGATATGCCCAGTAAAACACCAAAACACAAAACAAACAAAAAAGAAAAAAAGAAATTAAATCAATGAAATGAATGAACAAGTTAGAAGTTAAAAATAATAAATTAAATTAAATTAAAAAAACTATAAAATTCAATTCAATTTAAATTAATATATATATATATATATATATATATATATATATATATATATATATATATATATAATTTGTAAATTGATACATATATTTAAAAAGCTGGGAAAATTAAGTATTTATTTAATATTATTAATTTTTTTACTTTTCTATTTTCAAACAGTTTTTATTAATCAAGATTATTAGCAGTGGTAGTACTACTACTACTACTATTATTATTATTATTATTATTATTATTATTATTATTTGAGATGGTACTGAAAATATATTGGATCCTGTCACAAATGACAAAGATAGAAATTAGGTTTGGAAAATAAATTTATTTTGGAACTGGAAATTATTATTATTATTTATTTATGTATATATTTTTTATTATGTGCACATTCAGTGCTGCACCTCATCCTAATGTCAGCGATCCTGACAAAACATTGCCAGAAACTCAACACCTTTCATGTGACAGGCACCTGCACTCTTCCACAGCATTAGCTGCTAACGTAACCCATTTATGGCTATCCAAATTTAGACCGAGAGGAAATTAAATATGACTTCTTTGAGCGCCAGACGAGAGATTGTGCAGTCTCTCCGAAGCTCCAGCTATGCACAGTTTCTAGGTCAAGTGAATAAACATTGGCACTGTCAAGCGTACTTTCACACGAGACGAGACAGAGAGAGAGTACAAGCGAGAAAGTGAGGGAAAACTTTTTTCTCTGCAAAAAAAGTTGCCGAGGAACCTTTCATTGAGGCAAAAAATAACCAGTATCATGTAGAGCTGAGAAAACGTACCAAAGTGCTGACTTGGATGAAAAAAATGACACGTCGGGATTGACACGTCAACAGCCTTGCTGACAACGAGCCACTGATGTGCTCGCACTATGCTAAGCTATCAGCCTCCCTACACTATATAAAGTCTCTATGGATCTGAGGGTTTAAATGTCTCATCAGATCAATGTCATTCGCAATAAGCGTCCCGAATACAACAACGTATGTAGGCCAATGAGTAGGCCTCATTCAATCCCATTAGCTGGAGGAAATTCAGTCTCACGGAATTTCAGCTGGGAATTTTTTTCCCCCTCTCCCTTTCCAATAATGTTTTATACATGTGTAAGTAACAATCAGTCCCCACAGGCAAGTGGCATGCGGGAGCTATTTGTGTGGGCTCGGTGCATCTGGAGCCTTGCCCAGTGGCGTCTATATTGTGAAACAGAGAGTATTTTGGCTCTGTCGAGGCATGTACGGGAGTACAGGTGGACATGCGCAAACAGTCTGTCTCTGTATGGTCTTCGCTGCGAGTCCTTGATGGATGTGTTGTCTCTAATTCACGGGACATTCTAAAAACAGGTTACATGAAAAAACAGTGGCCAATCGACACCGAATCTTTCTCACACTTACCTTGTCAGAAACACTATCCACTGGCCAAAGGACAAAACAGTAATCAACAACGAACACATTTTAATGTTTCCATGTTTTAGAAGCCATTATAAGGAAGCAGCTTAACACTGTTTCGTTTTCCCATTATAAACGGAAATAAAGGTGCGAGAAATTTGGCCTTTCTATATTATTAAGAGTTAAAAAGTTTAACATGCTTAAATCATTCCGTTCTTTTTCAGTTTCTGTTTTTGCATTTTGGGCAGGAGATAGTGCTGATGACAAGGTAAGTGCGTGAGAGATTTGGTGTCAATTGATCACTCTTTTGTTACATTAAGCCAAGTCATGCTTTAAGAATGTCACTACTTCACACAGCACATGCAAAGCCAGTTTGTAACGCTCAGGTTTCATCACTTTTGAAAAATAAAATCTTTAATACACATGCACACTGGACTGTTCTCAGAGTTTGCAACAAAACTTACACCAATATTTATGTGGGGAAAGTTATGCGTATTCAGAGTCGGGTTACGCACCTACTTCAATCGATTTTCTGCTTGCAACATTCAGATTATCAAATCACCTACGTGTAGTTTGTGTCTCCGAGGTTGCCAGATTTTTCTTGAATAGAATCCTCGAAGATGGTGTTTTTCAGTACTGTCTAGACCACCACCTTTAAACACAAGCACCTGCCTTTAAACCCGGGATAGAAAATGCAGACTGTAAAAGGGCTGCTGTGAAATGTAGTATGACAAATAAACATCTAATAGGATCTAGTATCTTGTCCCTATATCGCTGCATGAATCACATTATTCACTGCAAATTTAGTTTAATTTAGCAAAATGGCTCCCGCTCTCATTCTTACAGAATAGCAGTTGATCCAGCACATTCTATTATTTTGTCTTTTATTTTTTTATATCATTCCTCGACAATTTATTGTGCATACAACTTAATGAATCCATGAGATACTAAATTGAGGTCATGACCTAGTAAGTTGTGTGTGTGAGACGTAGGGGTGTATTTACATATACATTTCAGCACGATATATTTTTGGTTACATCAAACTGTCAGACCATGATGCTGGACAGAACATTGCAATATCACAATATCATGCAAGAAATATGTGATAATATTGCAATATCACAATATCACGCAAGAAATATGCACTTAAGTCCAAGTTCTGAATCTCACGTAACTGAAAAATGCCTCTGTTTTAACTCCGCCTACATGTAACTTTCTCGTAACTTGTGCTTAATCAGCATAGCTACATTTGAAGCCGGAATATCAATATGCACAATTTTCGGTATTAAATCCTAACTGTGATTTAAGTTGTTACCATCCAAACTTGTCCACAACTCACCCCGTGTCTCAGTCGCTGTAAATTTCAGACGTCGCAAACCTGCTAATCATTTGTAAAACCATGTCCCTCACTAATGACTAGAAATGTGGATTGTGCTGGGGTGCTAATGAAGGAAAAAACATTGTGTCATGGTGCTACTGGTCATTACACAGCTGCAGCAGGAGGAGAAGGGTCAGAAACGTTGACCTTACAAACATGCACCAGTCTCCACTTTCTATAGCCACCATTACATTTCACTTCATTTACCAATTTTAATACTGCCGCTTATTCCATCTACCGTACAATATTATATTTTTTAAAAAAAAAGCTTCAGTGTCTCGTCAGTTTCATGCTCGCTTTGACTCCGCTAGACGTCCAGACACACGTTTCCGTACTGTTCCTACTCCAGAACATTTGCACTCCATCTAATCTCGTTAGCGCAGCTTTAATGAACTGCGAGTCCCAGATGGCTGCTAAGGAGAAATGAATATGGTGTGATTTGCTCACGTAAGGCACAGATAGATGGCTGCACTCCTCATTTCCTGCGTAAAACGTCCGATTGTGTCTACAAATAGACGTGAGGATCAGGACAGAGGTCAGAGGAAGGTCAGAAAGAAGTCAGAGAGGTCAGAGAGAGGTCAGGGAGAGGTCAGAGAGAGGTCAGAGAGAGTCCAGCTACTTCTTCCAACTTCAATACAATGTCTTTGTTTACATTCATCACCACATATGAAGCCTGATAAGAATTGCCTGATAAGACTATGAGTCACATTGACTCTCTCTCTCTCTCTCTCTCTCTCTCTCTCTCTCACATGTTCTCCCTCTTAGTCTCTCTTCCCCCGAACCTCAGCCATCTCTTTCTCCCTCCACCTGAATCTCTCTCTCTCTCTCTCTCTCTCTCTCTTCCCTTAATCATTTTCTCTCTACCTCTCCCTTTCTCCCTCAATCCCTCTCTCTACTGCTCTCCCTTCCATACCTCTTTACCACTCTCTCTAGCTCTTTTTCTCTCTCCGTCTGTTTATCTCTGTTTGTTTCCCCAATCTCAGTCTCCCTCCATACCTCTCTTTCTCCCTCCACCCATCCCTCTCTACCGCTCTCTCCTCCATCACTTTCTACCTTTCTTCCACCCTCCACCTCTCTACCTCTCTTTCTTCCTCCATCCCTATCACCTTTTCTCCCTCTTTTTCATTATCATTCTCTCTACCTCTCTTTTTCTCTCCATGCCTCTCTCTACCTCTACTGCTCTTTTTCATTCCATTTCTCTCTAACTTTATTTCACATGCTACCGCCTTCTCTACCTCTTTTTCCTTCTCTCTCTCTATCCCTCTCTTCCACTCTCCCTCTCTACCTCTCTCTCTCCATCCATCTCTCTCATCCCTCTTTCTTTCAATCCCTCTCTTTCTTTCTTGCTATCCCTCTCTACCTCTCTCTGTCTATCCTCTCTCTATCCCTCTCTCAACCTCTCTCTGCATTCCACTTTCTTCCTGTATCCCTAACTCTCTCTATCCTTCTCTGTTCCTCTCTTTTCCTTTCTCTCACATCCCTCTCTCTTCCTCTCTCTCTCTCTGTTCCCCCTCACTCTCATCCCTCTTTCTACATTTCTCTCCACATCCCTCTCTCTTCCTCCCTTTCTGACTCCGTCCCTCTCCACATGGCGTTTTCTCCCTCTACTGCTCTGTCGCTCTTTCTTCCTACATCTCTTGCTCCCAATCTTCACTTCATACCCTTTCTCTCTTTTTATCACCTCTTCCTTTCTTTCTCATTCCCTCTCTCACCCTACCTACTCCATTCGATCTCTCCTTTCCCTCCCTCTCTCTCTCTCTCTTTCGCCTTCTCTTTTCCCCCGAATCCCCTGCTGTCTCACACACGCTCATTTCAGTAAACTCGTGTTGGAACTGTAAAACACTGGGGGACATAAATGAATTTAAACGGCACGACGGGAAAAACAGATTGCATGTAGATGTAGGTTAAATCAGTGCCGGAAGGCGCCTGCCATAAATCATATATTCACTTATTACAAAAGCTTAAACTGCTGTCTTAGCGCTCTGGGTTCCATCAGCTGCCGAAGGTTTGAATCAAACAGTCATAAATTCATACAACAGTACTAAATTAGCCATTTCCATTTCCATTTTTTAAATGTAATACCACCCTGAGATGTCGTGAAATAACGATAGTGCTGCAGATTGTATGTACTCTATCAAAAAACAGATTATTATCCTTCTTTCACATATCCATACTATACAGTACTATACTGTACACTATAGCTCTATACTCACTGACATTGCATACTCTATGTAATGCTAGCACTTGTCACAGGTAAACACAAGCAGAATTCTCGATTAGCCTCAGTGATTTATTTAACAGCAACCAAAAGAGTCAGAATAAACAATCACAAAAAAAACTATTCTGTCAGTACTACAATTAGCAACTTCTGTTAACCGGCTAGCTTTGCATGCAGTAACTCTGCTTCATGTCAGGGCGCATCACATTTCCTATACCAGTACACTTCTTTGTGTTTTATTGCTTACTACAGTAAATGATGGACTGTATGAGAGTTAAGGGCTACAAAATCCATCTAGCATAAAAAAGAAACCAGCAAAAGTACAATATGAAATGTGACCCTGTGTGACCCTGACCCTGTAACCCTTTACAGTAATATTTTGGCTGATTTTTTTAGCCATAGATCTTTTTATTCATCAGGTTTCCACTGACAGAACACTTTTTTTTTTAATTAAAAATGTCACTAGATCTATGTAAGTTGACATTTATAGGCCTGCTTGAGGTTTGGATTAAACCCATTGTGATTTCCATCACTCTAACTACATTTTAAAATAAATCACAGACCTGCTGGCTATGCTTCATGGATCCCTGGCTGTCCATGGACCCTACTTTGAGACCCACTGGCATAAATAATGTAGATATGTATGTATGGTATTACATTTAAAAACCCTCTCCTGCATTTGCAGGCATCACACAATAGAACCTGGAGAATAAGTGCCCCCATTTTTGGCCCCCTGGCGATTCACCACTCTGTCAGCAAATCCGTCAGCTCCAAACACCTTGAAATTTTGTGATAATTAGGTTGACATAGTAAAAAATGCAGATGGCTCTCTCCTTTCCCCAACACTTACTCTTTTTGCAGACAGGATATTTTTTGCAGTGATGATGGCAGAGAAATGCATACACACCTTCGTATGCCGTCTCACCCATCCTTCTCATATCTATTCTCAGTACATGCTAAGCACCACTGCTTTACTCCTTACCAAATTAGCCTAGCCGCTATCTCCCCGTCCCAAGACATGTCCCAGAAACTCTGGGATGCAAGCTGTAATCTAAGGTTATGGGCTGAGTGGCAAGAATAAATGCCTCTCAATGGTCTTTGCAAAACTAAAGGCCAATTACCTTAATGGTCGGCCCAAAGGGGACACGATTCAATTCTGTACAGTCGGGGCCACTCTGGCAATTAATCACACCTGCCTCCTGAAAACAGAGAAACCAAGCACGTCGTCCTGCCCAAGCGCAGCCTGACCTTCATTTAGCTGGAAGGCTTTCTAAAACACACACACACACACACACACACACATAGATAGACCACTTTGCCGAGCATGCAGAAGGAAAAAGAACACTGACACGATCAGAAAATGAGTACAAACACAACACACATTCTCATCACTCATCACTTGATTCCACTGCTTTTCAGTATTCAGGTGGAAAAAATATTAAGATGTAATAAACCAAATTCTGACATATTACAGTGTCAGCTAGCAAACACTGATAAGATTCACGCGGGTGGTAAAATTGATGGTAGCACGTTTTTATCTTGTGTTCACCCAACTCCTTTCCTAAACCAAAGCCTGAGTGTGAAGTGTCTGGAATGCAAATCAGCACCTCCAAGTTCAAAGCCATGGTTCTCTCCAGGAAAAGAGTGGGATGCTATCTTTAAGTGAGGGAAGAGACCTTGCCCCTGGTGGAGGAGTTTAAGGAGCTCAGGATCTTATTCACGAGTGATAGAAAAAGACAGTGTGAGATTGACAAATGGTTTCCCAGTCAACACCAGCAGTGTTAGAGCCGCTGTAGAAGTCTGTGATTGTGAAGTAGGATGTCCATTTGCAGATGAAGCTCGCTGTTTACTGATTAATCTATGAGAGGCTGAGGTAGGAGGTTCCTCCACAGGGTTGCCTGGACGTTGCATATTCTCCATGATAGGGTGAGGAGCTCAACAATCCAGGAGAACCTCATAGCTTCCAAATTGAGAGGAAGAATGCAAGAATTGCCCCCTGACTTGCAAGAATGCCCCTGCTCAGATTGCACTAAAGCAATACCAGGCATATACCACTGGAACATGACTCCCGGGCAAACCCAGGACCCAGATCTCCCAATTAGTTTGAGAACATCTGGGGATCCCACTAAGGACAGGCACAGAGAAGCCTGGACTGACTTTCTCAACCTGTTGCCACCAAGACCTCTACCCTAGCTGAGTCCCCAATCACACAACAGCTAGCAATCTGGGAGGCCTCAAATGTGTGTCCTCAGAGAAACAAGAAGCCATTACATCTTTACAAAATGCAGCTCCTGCAAAGTCATAGGTGAGTTACAAACGCCATTCAATATGCATGAGCTTAGAAGTGCCTAGCATTGCCTAGTAACTCTGATCAGCATGTTAATAGGAAAGCCATTCCTCCCCCTAGGCATGAGAAAAAATTGTTTGTTAAATACATCTCAACTCCATATTGAGATTTTTTTTAATAGAAATAAAACTGTTCAAATACAATGTGAAGCGACTCAATTTATTTTTGTCTTTATCACCATTTACTGCTGTACTGGTTTATCATCACACTTCATTTTTAGTAGTTTATCATCATTTATCTACAGCAGTGACTTCAGCTAGTGCATATCCTAGCCTGTCTCAAGGAAATAGTTTTGAGAGCACTGGGAATTGAAGAGTCACTACTTTTTTAGCCCCACAGATGTTTTTTATAAAAACAAAGCTGCAAAAAAACCAGAAAAATAAGCAGCTGCGCATGGATTACTAAAATATCTGAAACAAGCTCAGCGTTGGTGGGGGTGAAAGCAGAACCACCAGGAGCCTGAGTGGAACAACATGACTGCAAAACAATTACACTGAAACCGTAAACACGGCAAGGAGAAACAGGGAATGACTGCGGCTGCAGATAAGTCTCAAGTGCAGCACAAAGCGCCTCCGAGAGTTCTCAAGAGCTCTCGAGGGACCGCTGTCCCTCCTGAGTGACTCCGACACTGCCTGCAGAGCTGAAATCGAAGGAGGAGCATATGAGCGAGGGAGTCACTACTGCGCCGAAAAGTGACTCCCACGACACAACCAGTGAGTCAGCATGTCCTCAGTTGCCCCAGTGGTATTCGCAAGGGCATTCTTTCCAACATGTGACCGTAACCACGGATTCCATAACAGCACAGGAAGTCGGGCCTTCATACCTGAACGCTTTCTTTTTGATCTCCAGGACTACTGCATAGCTTGATTTACTTATGTTTTTTTAAAGACTCACTGAACAATAAGTTCGATAAAGTCATTAAAATCAGTACTCCTTCAAGGCAGCAAACTGCTGCTCAACCCAACCCCTTCATCTAATTTTCCCAATGCTGTCAATAAATGCAGATACAACTCTTCTTCTCTTTCTCAACCTCTCTTATTTTAGCACATCTAATTTTTTTTTCGGTCTGCGCCTGCTCGCGGGAATAACAGCTGAATACACACTGTGGAAAAAAAAAGAGATCCCTCTTCTCACAAGTTCCTGTTCTCTCCCTCTCGCTGGCCGTTCCTGGCATGTTGGATCGTGGTGAGCCACTGGTGAGATCTCTTTGGGGGAAACACCTCTAGTTCACACGATACCTTTTTTTTTTTTTTTGCTTCATGAAGAGAAATGAACATCTGGCTCCTGCTGTAGACGATGCCACAACTGCATTCATGCATGTCTAATGAACCCACAAAAATCTTTCAAAATTTAAGGCATGACAAAGGCAGGACAGGCCCTCATCATATTTTTAGCTGAAGAGATTTGGTTTATTTAAGAGCTGCTTTGTTTGATAAGCAAACAAAGCTTGGAATTAACAGCATCCTGTCATCCAAGTGACTATTAAAAAGAGCTAGGAATGATGAAAGTTCTTGCCTGGCACAACTGAACAACGACAAAAAAAATGTAATTAGTAATAATGATTTTAGTAGCAGCTGTCTAATATCTCTTACACAAGGGTTTGAATTTAAAAAAAACTTACTGTGGTTTATTATTGACTGTGATTGTAATGGACTTATTAATAGGTCTATAGCCATTTATGACTGCTGCAGGCAAGATACAATGGTTCCAGTGGGTTCTAAGTGCATAATTTCTGGTTGGCAAATCATAAATATTCAAATATGGCCCGGTGTACTGTGTGGGTTTTTATGCATTTATAGTTACATTTAATGTTGTGCAACGTCTGTGAAACAAGTTAGTTATTGTTACTTAGCTATAGCAGCTATAAACATTTGTTCCCTCACTAGAACCTCTTTATTGCTCTTTGGACCAATCAGCAAAGATGTAAATTTTTCTATTACTTAGAACATTTAAGTATGACTCCCTTTAAGTATAACATTTAAATATAACTACGGTGTGCTGTTAAAAGATTACAGACCGAGTGGAAATAAATAGCACTACAGTGTATTAATTGTAGCACCCTTCAGTCATTCTGGTGTTGACAGCAGATGCATGTTGCTGATTTAACAACATGCCATTCTTATCCTGTGTGGTAATGTTTCTCTGAGGCAGATAAAACTTTCCATGGAATATACGGTGAAATTTTTGGCCTCAGTGCAGGCTCCGTTCACAGTTCACAGCCTGTACTCGCCAATTAGGAACCAGCAACTGGAACAAGGGCCTCAGTCCAAAATGGTATGCACAGCAGGCCGAGGATGGGAGCTTCATGACAGGCTTTAATACTCTTGTCCTTGTTCCTTTTTTCGAAAGGGCCTCCATGAGTCATATGAGAAGAGATTCACATGTCCTTATGGGTGCATGTGCGTGTGTGGGTGGGTGTGTATAATAAATGGACTAAGTGGGCGTTGGATGGGATATCAGGTTCACGCTGGGGGAAACCAAAGTGGAGGGACAAACCTCAACCAGTTCTCTGACATTGACCGAGCCTAGCCTATTCCGTCAGTGCCAGTGTTTCTCCACCTTTCCCATTTCCCATAAATCTCATTTTCCAAACCCTTCCTGACTGAGGTCATTGGCGGCCTCAGATTCCCACACGTAGAAAAATTGCAAGTGTGGTTGAATCAATGCACTTGAAAAACACTGACAGAAGCTGGGAAGACCTCCTTTTTCTCTTCCACCTGAAAGTGGCAGCTTTGCCAAGCAAAGCTTAGATACATGTGCCATGTGCAGCATGCTGGCAACATCCCAAACTTTATTTCTGGAGTGTAAAGACATTAGCAACAGCACTGACTTATAGCATCACTAAAGTGGGTTAATGGACAGGCTGGCTATGTCAAAGTAGCACTTTTTCATACTTTTTAGAGAATCTAATAGACATTAGGGAAGATTTAAGTAAAGCATCACTCTTGCTGAACAATCAGACACAAATGGGCTCAGATGGACTGTGCAGTCACCCAAATGCCCACACTAAGACACAGATGACCCCAATGTTTCCTAACCTGGTCCATTTCCCTGGCTGGATCAGGCAAGAACAAGGCTTTCAGTTCTCGGTAGTGTTTTCACGAATGAGCTTGCTGGCTTTGCAAGCTCTACTGGAGCTATTCGCGTCAGCCATAATGTAACAAATTAGCACACCAGATGTAAGCTTGAGCTATGCCTGAAGCATGGATTAAATGCTCATTTGCATTAGTAGGATTTATGTGGTGTGGAGGTTTATTGCATTAAGTCCTCTATTTCAGCTGAGCAGTTATTCATTTTTTGAAATAGCTTTCTTTTTTTTTGGATTTTTACCCCAACTAATCACACTGCTACTAACGTCACAGGGCAACTGAACACAATACTAAGGAATGCGCAAACTGCCCTCTTCCACATCCATGAAGTCATAGATGCCCATAAATGGCTAGTGTCACTCTGACTGACAGGGGAGAGAATAACGCCATCCATCCCACCCCAGGCACTCAGCCTTGGATGGCTACGGCATCGCCAGGATTCAAACCTGCAATATTCCCATGATAGGGCAAACGCTTTTCTGCTGCACCACTCGGCAGGCCCTGAAATACCTTTCTAACATGAAATATACCGGAGAAAATTAATATTTGCCAATCTCATGATTTCATATCTTTTGAGATACGTATTTCTGTAGTGGCTTTGCAGGCCATTTCCTATTTTCCACTAGTAAGCTGTCACTAGTGGTCAAAAGGTCAGCTCCTTTTTTTAGTGCTGTTTAGAGAGCTGCAAATGTGGTCAATTACTCAGTATCTCTCTTCCTTTTTGTTTTTCTTTCCAGTCTTACCTCAGCCAAAGGAGAATTTCTGTCTAGAACATTCCAACTGGAAGTGCAGAACTTGCTGCTTGATAGTTTCAGACCAAACAAAACCCTGCCTCCCTCTCACACATTCTCTTCTTCCTAAGCTATTTATCTCATGCTGAATTTATCTGTTACTCTACCTACCCTCAGTATGGCTCAGAAATCATTAGGGGAGTAGCAGACGGGAAAGAACAGAAGAGGCATGTCCAATCCGAACTAGGCTCACGGCTACGTATCAGGTAGACGGAACATCGCAACACATCACAACAAAGCATTGTCTTAGTGAATTTTTTTACACTTGGCCTAAATGCTGTAGAGCATACATAGGATTGATTCTGGATTCACTTGAAGGAGGACATCATCACTGCAATCTTTTTAAAAATGCATACAAATTCCTTTCTATGCATACATTTTATATATAACTTCTGCTGCTGCACCACAGCATGCATTAGCTACAATAACAATTATTCTTTCTTCCATTACTTCATCCTCTGTAACTGCTCGGAGTTGCGGTTGATCCAGAGGCTATCCCAGGAACACTGGGCACAAGTCAGGGGCACTCTGAATGGGACACCAATCCATGACAGGGCATTACACACACACACACACGCACGCAATTTAGATGACCATATAACAGCATCTTTTTGAAAGGTTGAAGGAACTCAGTGTACCAGGAGGAAGACTACAGGGACATGGGGAGAACATACAGATCTCCATATAGACAGCAGCCCAAGCTTAGGATTGAACCCTTGACCAAGAAGCTTTAAAAGGATCCAACACTACCTGTTGTAGCCTCTTTATTGTTCTAATTAATGTTTACTTACTTGATTTAGGTCTATTTAGTGCTTCCTTACGTTTGCTCCAACTGGTCAACGTTTCTTTACTTCTGCTCGACGATATTTCAAATGAGGTCTTTCCCTCAAAATTGCCAGGTTATACACAACAAGCCTGTGCAAGCCTAGAATTTGCTGAACCAAATCACATCAATCAGATATCTGACAAATCATTCCTATCACCATCGCAACTGCTGAAAAACAGTGGAATTTGAGAAGCATCAGAGATGCATTTTTTCCCCACTTGTGTTCCAACAAAATCTCTTTCCCACAATCTGTCAGAATTTTTTGGATTTACGTGTGTGGACGATGACAACAACGAATGATGTGGTAGCAGAGTCCCTTGTTCCAAGTTTATCAATTCAGGTCCATGTTTTATATGTTCACAGCCACCCAGAGTACAGCTGTCTAGAGCAACGCCCGCATCTGTGCATTTAAACAACGGGGCCAGCCCACTTGAAAGTCTAGCAAAAAAAAAAAAAAAATTAAAAGTTGCAGCCATTTGTGTTTCAATGCCTTCTTCATTTTGTATATCTCTGCACACCACAACAATGCCTTTCCTCGCCGTTGTGAAGGAAGGAAGTACAGTGACCAATCACATTATTTAACATCCGGCTTTCTCAGACAGCATGAACCTCTTTTGACCTCACATAAAGTAAATCCAAGGATGTACCAACTCTTGCTGAAAATGGTCTCCCTTTTGGAAAAAAGGCTCAGGTGTGAATTCAAATCTGACTGAATTGTGCTACAGCTAAAACCACAAACCTGCCCTCAGTCCTAAATCCACTCATTGCATTTGCATCCCATTCACAGCTGTTACTCCACACTGTTCTCATTCTTACACCGGTGTCGTGCTAGCATTTCCTCTTCGGCTTCTTCTCTTCAAGACTCCTCTTTCACCATGTAAACATGATATAGTGTCTATTCTGTGAAGCGCCGTCTGACAGCTGCCTGTGTCTTTTGCTTCGGTGAGATGTCAGCTCTCACTCTAGGTCATGGGCAGCAGTGATTTAGGACCTTAGTGCCCTATATCTCAGATATGGCAAGATGAACAAGCATGTTAACATTTTCTTCACTTTAATGGCCTGACAAGTGTGTCTCTTTCTGTCGCACGAGCAAGGGGGTTGGGATACATATAGCTCACTTTCTAGGTCACATTCAGCGTTGCAGCATTTGCCACTTTCATTTCAGTTTGCATGTGTGCATTTGTGCATGAGTATGCATGTAAAATGCGCTGGCAAAGTTTCCGCGATTTCCGCTCTCCCTCCTCCTCCCTTGTTTAATTGAGATATACTGAGCCTGACCTACTTTGCCAACAACCCATGCGGAACAATTAACTTTTTTTTTTTTTTTTTGAGAGCCTTCATTAACGGCTGCCGTTTCCGACCGCGTGGGTGAGTTTGCCTGGTTGCTTAGCCGAGCCTCATGCACAGACAAAGTAAAATACGTTTAGCAGGAAGCGGGAGAAAAAAGCATTTCATCGTGAACACTTAAGCAAACCTGCAATTAAACATGAATGATTGAGCTACGCATTGTTTGTGCATTCATTCACAGACAGCAGTCGTGACTGTCAAGCTTCCTTTTTCTTTTAACTCTAGCTGACATGGCCTCATCATACACATCTACAGATCTGGATGAACAACTTTTTCAATCATAAATTTTATGACTATAATGGCCATGGACAGACAGACCTGGCACTGGCTTATTAAACTGATGTTATGTAATGCTTTATATAATACTAATACCAAACTGAGATTCCAGCATGTTACACATGCTCTCCTTCCACCTAGCACACATTTCCAAAGCTTACATTAGAAATGAGAAAAAAGAAAATGGCAAACAAAATGTTCCCTGAGAAAAACTTTTCAGCTAACTCATAGGTGAGAAGCGCAGCCTGCATGCGAGATAGGCAGCGCAGGCACCGAGGCGAGCAGTTCTCCTTGTGCCTCGAAGAAACCTGGCACAGCTTCATTGAGGGAAGGTTCAAATGAGGACAGCCATTCGGAGTGCAGAATCCCTAGCGTGCAGGAACTACACTTTATTAGTGTGCCAACCCAGTGCTGGTTCTGTGTGAGTGTGTGCACGCATGCGCACTGTTTACCAAGAGAATGTGACACTGCGTCATTGTTAGTTTGAGAGTAGTAATTTAAGGCAAGAGCAATTTTTCACAGGTGCACTTGATTTCCAAAACAGGCAATATTTGTCTGACATGAGTTTGTACCCTCTAGTATAATATCGTAATTGACAATGATGATACCCTGATATTTATACTTGTAATTCAGGTTGAATGCCAAATGGCATGACTAACAAAAAGGATTAATGTAGCTGTGGTGTACATTTTTTTTTTACTTTTTTTGTACGCCTCTATCGCTGTCGTCACTAAAAGGGGCTTTCTGCTGCAAAACAAACAGACTGCAATAGGCTCATCAGCTAGCGTTCCTCAAATAATACTTTCCCAGCTTGTAAATCTACCCTTGCCTGACGCAGCAGGACGTTTTGATCTCTCCATGACAAACTCAACTCAGCCCACATGCTTAATGCAGTCACTCTGAGATTGATGAGTTTGGCCTGGGAAAAGCCTTTGATGATGGCGATGGTTAGGGAGCGTCATCTACACCAAACGGGATGCAGTTGTATTCACATCAAAACTGCGCCATCCTGTACAGCGTCCAAAAGTCATACGCCATTACTAAAGTGAACTTTCACTCAGCTGGTACATCAAGTTGATGTTATTTAAACTGGAGATGGATTATTTTAGAGGGTATTTGAGAAATTCTATCCACAGAGCAACTGCTCCAAATAAAAAAAACACCATATATGTCATTCACACAGTCCCTAATTGCTGTCATCTCTTAATGAGTACCACCTGATATCTCTGTTACTACACTCGTTTTTTGCTTTTTTGCATTATCATCACTTCGTTTTCACTCAATAAAAATACACTGTTTAACTTGAATTATTGGAGAATGATGGAATCTTGTTTGAGAAATTATTTATAACTAATAAAATCGACTCAGGGGTTTAAACCACACCATTTGGATCTCAGAAACTAAATCTACTCAGTAGTGTGTGTGTGTGTGTGTGTGTGTGTGTGTGTGTGGTATGTGCTGCAGTACAAGCCCAGCCCGTAACCACCATGTACTGGGGCAGCTTTCGCAAGGTTGGGATTTAATTGGATATTAGCATCCTGCCGTGTCTGTATTAATCAAATCAATGCCGTCCATTAATTTTGTAGAAGAACATACAATTAAGTGGTGATTAGTGCTCTCACAGGGATATGCCCTTTCATCTGACTGAGGAACATTGAAATTTGGCCTGGTTCCAGTGCAAACTGTTCCCTTCCCTCCTGCCTTGCTGCTTCCTCAGCACTGTTTCCTCACACCAGGGCGGCTCTCGCCTGGAGAGCAGAACCTGTTCTGGCTCATGAAGCCCACAGTGCCACGCAATGCACAGAATGCATACAGAACCATGTGCGTCAGAGCTAACTGCACAGCTCACAGCTGCAGCTGCAGTATCCGAAGAACTATTTATATAGACTGATACATTACAGCTATATATAGACTTCGATGCCATACATCAAAGTCTATAAATATGGAGTACAGCAACGTATAAAATCTGAGTTCATGCATTCACTTGGTTATAAATGAATAGTGTGTCATAGGCTTTTCCAAACAAGATCACATTAAGCTGGCTTTCCACTGCACGATTTTAACATGGTTTTACTAAGGATTATTTGCTCTGATCTGTGATCTTAGAACACATAATGCGGTGCCCATTGAGTGCCACTGCGACGACACTGACGACATTTGGTCGGTCCATTTTCTGCACGATCCTGAATCGCACCAATTGATGACATAAACGAAATATACAAATTTTCTTCTTATCGCAGATCGATAAGAGGATGTTCATCATATCATCTGATATGGAGAACATGTTATTGCACAGTCTGTTATAAAATCCAAGCTTTTATTATCCAAGATTTTATCAGGATCATCTCATACCGTGTGGCAAGTAATAGTCCTGAAAGACTCCTGTAATTGCATAGTCTAAAACCCGAGGCAAGTTCGTATCGACAAAAGGCATATGGGTCATTGAGCACCTTGGTGCTGCACACCTTAATGCACATTTTAGTGGTTTCTCAGCTCTAATTCACTGGCGTTGACTCAGGGTCTGTTAATCAGTTGATTAGCTGAATCGGGTGCGCTAGAGCACGAAAAACAATGAAATATTCTATGATGGAAGGTGCATGCTAATAGGGTCAATGGCAGTGGTCCTTTCTGAAGTGACATAACTTTGCTCTTATCCCTGCTACATCCTCCTCTCTTTGTAAGGGTTGAAGGTAACAACTATTTACATCAATGCCTTTTTTTTTGGACGGAGAAGCCATTGCTCTGAAATTGAATGGACTAAGCAGCAAAAACGTCCCCACACTCTGACCAGTTTTACTTTTGCACTTATGGTTGACTAAGTCTGATTTTGAAAATAGACTAATTTACAAACCTAAGCAAATATAAACATCCAATCAGTGAGCTGTTATCTAAGGTAACTAAGGCGCTTACTTACTGCAACACTCAGGGTTGACAAATGATATATATTATAATATTTTTATTTATTAGACACTTACTAGCTAGACCTCGAGGCAGGCTCTGGAAGCTCTAGTGTTACGCCCAGTCTCATGTTTTGGTTGCCTGGAAACCTTACTGATTAGGCTCTTAAGGTGGTAGCTAACACAATATAATAATGTATAGTGAGCTAGTGAGCTAGTTCTGTCCCTACGTCACAAGTAAATATTATCAGTGTCTGGCTAGTGTTATTTTTTCTTGATATGTTTAACCACAAAGTGACTGCGTGTTGTGCTAGCAGGAGATTTATATGAAGACTGCAATTTATTTGCTTTATACAAGAAGCACATTAAACATACACACCATATGCTTGTTGAATCTACTTGTCTGACAGGCAACTATGAATAAAAAACTAATAGTCCAGACATGAAATCTGCTTGTCCCGGGTGTACGGGCAACTCATGCGTCCACACTTGGCATTAGTGTTGGCTGCGTTATTCCTTTTAGTAAGATTTTAATGTTTTTTGATGCAAAATTTACCTCCATTTATAAATAAACTTGCCAGATGCTGCAGCAAATAGGTGAAGCCTGGGAGCAAAGCGTCTATCAGTTTGTCCTTTTAATAACAATCATTTAAAAGGGCTCTTTGAAGCAATTGTTTTTCAGCACTTCAGTTTGGAATAGCCTTACAAATATCTGCCTAGAGCATTCAAACTCCCCTGCGTACACTTCACCAGAGAGCACCAGATATCAGATATTACTTGTAACAAGGTGGGGTTTAAAAAAACAAGTTCATGAACAGGATATTTTGATACAGTTTGATATACTGTTTCATAAGTATTTCTCAAACAGCTGAAATGGATTTGTTTCAGTACTAAATAATATATTTTTTGGAGAGCAGGCACCACCTGAGAAGAAATTGCATTTGAATAAGTGATTAAATAAAACAATACTTGGACGTGGACTTAGATTTTCTAAACCTCAGAGGTTACAGTTCCGTGCTATTTATCATGAGGTTGTGAGGTTAAATCCCAGGACTGTTAGACAGCCACTGCTGGACCCCCTAATCAAGGCCCTTAACCTTTAACTGCACAGCCCTGACCTTAAATTGTATTCCACTTCACTTTAGATAAAATCAGTTCCAAAATGAATAAATGTAAATTTATACACTGCTGGAGCTGCAGAATGCTAAAACTTTACAAACCTGTGTTGAAATTTATGAGACATTTCAA